>NW_010319778.1:0-3963 GCF_000700745.2 Antrostomus carolinensis
AACCCAAACCAGTCTGGGATTCTATGAAATCAAGCCTTTATCTTCTGAGAAGAGTAATGGAAGTTAAATGGGACCTTAACTAAGCCTTAGTACTGCATACATTCAGTGTTCAGAACTGAAATATCCAGAAGCACAAGATCTAGCCAGTAATCCTTCAGATGTGGTAAAAGATGACCACCTGCTAGCTACAAGCTGTGATCCTTCTTCCCTCTTACCATTGCAAGTGTAGGAGAGCTGGGTTCAGTGGCACCACTGACCTGCTCCTTCCGATTTAAGTGAAGCAAAAGGAGAAAAATAATCCTTTTTATCTTGTGTCTGATAAACTGAAGGGCTGATTTTGAGGAAGGGGAAGAAAAACCTCTCCAGTGCAACCCACACCAGTTCTGCCTTTCTAAGGAGACAGCCTGTGGCCCTCTATCCACTACCATCCACCCAAGAAACCTTCCCAACAAAAGCAGTTTCAGAAACACCATGCCTGTGTAGTAAGAGTAATGAAAAAAAGGTAAGTTTCAAATTACCACTAAGAGAGCTGAGGAGCAAGAAAAGCTGCATTGTGTCATTCCCACATGGTGAGCCTGAGAACACAAATGCTCAGAGACCCCCGGGGCAGGGGGAAGGAGGAGAGCAGCTCAGACAGGCAGAGGCATTTTCGGAGAGGAAGCTGCCAGCAAGGTGGACGTTCCACTGATTAGTGAGGGAGAAGGATCCTCTTACAACTCCTAATTGAAGGATTAAAACCAGACTTTACAGAAAGCACACGTGCCTCTGGGCTCACAGAAGCTTTTGCTGTTGAACAGCTTCGGTGGGAATACATTGCCTCCCTTTGCAGCTCTCTAAAAAGCTCCCCAAACTCCTTCGCACACTAACACACACATTCCAGAGTACGCACACCACTTCCTACCTCCCAGGAAAAGCAGAGTTTAGAACAAGTACCAGCTATAAAACCTCAACTGAAAAAGCATTTCCTTCCATTCAACCCCCTACAACAGGCACAAATCACACTGCACCAATATTGTGAAGGCTACAGAGAAATTCAAAGGTTTCTATGAAATCACCACCAGACTAGGAGGTTGTCACCACCATTGTGTTTAGAAGTGCCTTTTCTCATCCACCCAATCTCAACTCACTGAAACAAGCCGCGACAGCCATCCCTTTCTAAACCTCTCCAGCAGCAGTATAAAACTGGGTCAAGACTATACAGCAAATGAGCAACCCACCACCACTACCCAGGCTCAAGGAGGCACAAGGCATTGGTGGTTTAGCTTCAGAAATGGACCATCATCATGCTGGTTCCCAGCAATACTTACCTAGTCATAGCTACGTCCTGAACCAGCGTCATGCATCACCATCTGGTGAAGAGCACACTACCTGGGGTGCAATCACTGTCACCCCCACAACCTGAGTCAGAGACCCTTTCACCTGTTGCAACCAGACTTGATTTGGTCTTATTTCATCACATCCTAAAAAAAAAAAAAATAATTCACACCATTGGATTTTGAAAAGCAAGGTAAGAATCTTCATCAACCACTGTGGGTAAAACTCAAGGTCTTGGCAGAATTCTCTGCAGGGATTATTTTAATCACCAGCAGCTGCCTGACCTTCCTTTCCTTTGCTCCCTTGCAAATAGAAGGGTCTGAAGTCAACCACTTTTATTGCCAGAATTTAATCCCTCCTTACAGCAGGAACAGGGAATGACAGCAGACATTTCCACTATTCTTTTAAGGCAGGAGTAATAGCACGCTTGTTGAAAAGTAAGGACCAGGCATATCTCAAATACCAACTACAGATAATCTTCAGGCACTGAAGACAACAGACTTTGGACCCACTCAAGCTAAAACCACCAAGAACCAGCATAGAGCAAACGTGTAAAATAAAAAAGCAATTGGCTTGTGGATAGGAGGAATCCAGTAGACATCCTCTTCCTTAATATCAGGAACAGATTGCAAAGATCAAACAAATCAATTAGGAAAGGATGTTAATTAAAGTGGTTGCCTCCCCCGTGAAAGAGAGGGTGGGCAGAAGTCCAGCCAGACTGTGGGTGTTACCCAGTTTACTGCAGCATCACACACACATAGGAGGCCCCACAGAGCGTGCTGCAGACGGATCCACAGCGCCAGCAGGCCACAGGTCCCTGCCACAGTGTTGAAGTTTTCCACTCTGACCTAAACAAACACCTTTATCACTAATATCTGTAGAGAAACTGCAGAGCAGGCCTGCTGACCCAGGAGCTTCTGAAGAGCAGGTTATCAAACTGATAAAGGGAAAATTGACTTCTTAGCTGTGTCCTTCTCACAGGTACCAGCAATCCCTTCGCACCCAACACACCCAGTCGGGACAGCAAACTCACAATAAAATGATTCAATCCACAGGTATCAAGCCAGGCTTACGACACCAGAAAACAGCACAGGCTGGAGGCAAAGTAGCCATCAAGAAGAGATCTGGAGGAGCCACCCTCCTGCAAGCCTGATCCCTTCCCACTAAAACTGATACTGCAGAAGAATCTGTGGAAACAAGAGCAGATACAGTAGTCTAGGTAAGAATCAACACAGCTTTTGTAAAAGAAAAGCCACCCATCACACAACCACTCATGCTTCAAACCTACTGAAACATCCTGGAGTTCTGTGCCAACGAGCATATGGCTGCAGTAAACCGTTCTCACACATCCTGCAATCCTGAAAGAGTCATGTGTGATTAAAAAAAAAAAAAAAGTTAAAACCAGTGATAATCTAAGTTCAAAATAGATGAGGAGCCTGCGTAATTTAATTACACGTTTAGTGAGCAATGTAAGTTAAACTTGTTAAGCTGAGCTTGAAATATTCTCTAATGCCAATGAACTGTTAGTACTAAAAACAAACCCAGGGTGGTCATGTCAGCAAAAAAACTCTACGCTGGGCATTCATGCTTTGAAAAAAGCCTGTTTGAAGCACGGCACTGGGTATATCACACACCAAAGTTATTAAGCTCCTCAGCTTCCATCTACTTTGCTTATTTCCCCCACTTACAGGGAGCCAAAGTCTGCAACACCACAAATAATTTGACTGAATAATTACTTCCACATTGGTTAGGCATTCCTAGTTTATGCAAACTTAACAATACAAGTTATACACAAACACGTAACATCACTTCCAAAATGTACACAGAACTGTGTGTCAAGTGATCAGGATCAGCAGCGACTGCTTTAGCCACCCCACAAGCACAAAGCACGAGTAGCAAATCACCCCAAACACCAAACTGTGCTATTGTTTTTCACTGTTTTCACTGAATTCCAGATTCCACAAACTTCCCCACCTATGCTGACATTTTATATCCTCCATCATTAAGCCAAGAATGCTCATTCAAAAGAGATATCACAAAGCAAAATCCCAAAACCCCAGAACAACAAGTTGCGTGTCCTTCTGGCCCAGCAGCCAGGGAAAAAGGAGCCAAGGATGAAGCAGGTCTTGTCCACTCGCTGTACTATGAGGATCCAGTGTTCAGTATCTGCTTCAAACACTAAGGAAGTTCAGCAAGTCTTACCCTTTCCTACGTAGCTTTGATAAGAAGTCAACAGAATTTTCGGAATTGTCATGTTTTGCGTGTTTCACAGCGGCTGGACACCAAGAGGAGACTTGAGCAGGCTGTGTGACTTTCCTCCACAGCACAGATCCCTCCCTGCACAAATACCACAGGCTGGAAAACCACACAAAACACTCAAGTTTTAATTCTGAGGCATCAAAAGCGACCACAGATCATGGTGCTGGTAAAGGAAAAACATCAATTCCATTCACCCTGTGGTGGGTAGACCCTGGCTGGGTGCCAGATGCCAGCTCCAGCACAGGTCCTCCACAGGGTCGCAAGTCCTGCCATCAAACCTGCTCCAGCCTGGGCTCCTCTCTCCACGGGGCCACAGGTCCTGACAGGAACCTGCTCCAGTGGAGGCTTCCCACAGGGTCATAGCCTCCTTCAGGCATCCACCTGCTCTGG
>NW_010319778.1:4040-8173 GCF_000700745.2 Antrostomus carolinensis
CTCACCATGGACCTCTATGGGCTGCAGGGGGACAGCCTGCCTCACCATGGACCTCTATGGGCTGCAGGGGGACATCTGCTCCACCATGGACCTCCATGGGCTGCAGGGGTACAGCCTGCCTCATCATGGTCTTCACCATGGGCTACAGGGAAATCTCTGCTCCAATGCATGGAGAAACTCCTCCCCCTCCTTCTTCACTGACCTTGGTGTCTGCAGAGTTGTTTGTCACATCTTCTCACTCCTTTTCTCCAGCTGCAAAGTGTGCAGCTTTTTTTCTTTTTCTCTTCCCATTTTTTCCTTAATTCTGTTATCACAGAGGTATCACTTATGGGCTTGGCCTTGGCCAGCAGCAGGTCCATCTTGGAGCTGGCTGGCATTGGCTCTGTTGGACACAGGGGAAGCTTCTGGCAGCTTCTCACAGAAGCCACCCCTATGTCCCCCCCACTACCAAAACCCAGCCATGCAAACCCAATACACACCCAACAAGCCAAATATCTCTGCTGGTTATTTCCTCCCAGCAGATCCCTTTCTCCCAGCTGGCTATTCCTGCGCAAGGCGCGTGCTTGGAGCTGCACAGCTGCTCTGTGCTGGAAGTGAAACGCTCTGTGCAAAACCACCCTCTTGCACAAGCTATTCTTGTCCCAGCTCTTCTGTCTCCCCTGCATGGGGGACTCTCAAGCCCTTAAGCCCTCTCAGCAGGGACTTTTCTCATTGCAACGCTGATCCACACATCAGAGCATGTTCTAACACTCGGTACGATCACAGGAAACTCATCCCAGATGTTTGTTTGTTCTTCCCTTAGTCCCCTCTCTTCCTCCTCCTGGAGGTTTTCCAGCCAGTCCCGATGCATTGTGAAGGAAGACAGACCCTGAAATTCCATGTTTGCCACAAAAGTTTAGCAGCATTGCCACGAGATATCATGTTTCCCATAACACTCCTCCACAACAGAGTTCTGCTACTAAGCATAGCACCGACACCGAGCTGCAGATCCAGCCAGGAGGTTTCAGGATTTGCTCCTGGAAAGAGCTCTCACAACGCTGGCAAAAAACTTATAGAGACCAAAAGGCAGGGAGGGATGCTGGTAGCATCACAAGAGAGGAGGAAAGAAGCAGAGCTGTTAGAAAGAGTAGGGTGAAACCACAGAAGACTCCTTAACTGACCTGACATCCCACCCATCAAGGTGGCCGGGAGTCTGCTGTCTTCCTCACCCCTGCTCCTGCCTCCAGCTCATGGCAGAGTCCAAATCTCAGCAAATAACAACAACATTGTTTGCTGTTTGTAGAGTTTTCTGCCAGGCTGGTATGAATGGTGGGATGGAGAAGTCCCACCAGTATGAGGTAGATTACTGGGAAAGCACAGTGGCATCTCCACCTGCAGCATCAGCCAGCCCCGTACAACTATTTAAGCTACTCTGAGACAACCTACCTTTGAAACTACCTTCCTGGATGATTCTCTGCCTTAACCCCAACCAGAAACATCCCAGAATAGTTGAAGAGGTTTCCAGTAGAGAGGCAAAATCAATAGGACAGGTTTTGGCAGTACTGCACAGTGTCTGCTGGGGGATGCAGAGGAGAAATGAGTGAAGAAAGGAACGGAGGCCCCAAGAAATAATCCCAGTGTAACAGCTAATTAAAAAGCTTTTATTAAATGTGTTCATCACCTATTAGTAAGACTAATTTCATTACTTACTCTCAATATATTGAGTCTTCACATCTTTGGACTGTATATACTCTATAGTGCTCCAGAGTGAGATGAACTAGACAGAAAGCTCCCAAACAGCCATGAAGAGTTCAAAAGCAAGATGCAATTTTACACAAAATAAAAGGTGGTTGTACACGGCCCGGTAGAGCCCCTGTCTCCCAAGAGGAACACGTTATCTTAAACACACTCTGCTCCTCAGAGAATAATGTTTTGGATATACATGGCCTGGAAATAGTGAAATCCTTTCTGGATTAGCTTTGTCCAGAAGCTAAGACTAAAGTTCATGGCAAAAGCTCTGCGTCCCAAGGCCCAGGGAAAGTGCGGCACCTCAGCGCAGGTTTCAGAGCAAACATTGCTTACTCATCACCTCCCCACTCCCACGGCTTAATGAAGTGTTACACTGCAAAGCAAAGCAATCAAGCTCCAGCATTCCCCACTCGCAGGCAGCTTCCTCACACCACCATCGCTCATGTGCTGGATAGGATCTCTAATCACGACCAGGCTTCCCCACCAAGGGCTCTTGCTTCATTCAGCATTAGGAGAGAACAATGCTCTAAACACTCAACCAACCAATATTCATATTTGCTTTTATTTTTCAATGTGTGGGCTCATGACTCCAATTTTCCACGCTGAAAGCCATATGGTGCTCCCAAAGATCCCTCTCCAGGAGCATTTTCCTCCTCCTCTTTCAACAAGGCACATGTGTCACATCCATCAGGACGACCACCCTCACCAAGGCACAAGAAGCATCTCGTGCCCATCACGCAGGGGCATGAGCAATGCTGCTTTAATCCTGACGATTTCCATTCACACATTCCACCTCCAAACCAAAATAAGACAAGCAGCCAAACAGGTGGGAAGCAGACTCAGCTATTTTTAACTCCTGCCAGCTATTCTACTTAGAGGCTATAAAAATCAAATGCCTCAAAGAAGTCACTTCAGCCTTAACCACAAACCATAAGAACAATAATTTTATTTTGAAGCCTTCCTCCCTTCCTTCAGGACAGTGGCGAGAGCCTTACTCCTCTCCCTGCACCTGCCCCAATTTTTTTAAGGATATAGACAAAATAAACCTTGAGTTACCTCCAGCACAGCTGTCAGTATTTCAGATCAGAGCAATGGAGGCACAATTCCATTTAACATCAGCACTTCCAAAAAAAGTGCTGGACATTGCAGGTGGATAAACAGATCTTCAAGCCTTGCACCACACGCAGCACTGGGCCCTCGCTGTTACAAGAAAAGGACTGGTTTAGCTTTCCATGTGGCTTACGTCCTCCTGAATTCCCACACCACGCTCAGCTTTGTTAGAGCTGACCACCATGCAATGCCAAAGGAGGGACAGGATGTACCAAGGACCCTGCATGTCAGCTTTGCAGTGCTATTATCCTGCAAGACATTTCTTGAAAGCACAAAGTGTCCTGGCCTGTGGCTGTCAGTCCAGCTGCCTTCCTGGGAGTAAGCACGATGAGAAAGTCCCTCTCAAAAGCAAGAGCAGCCTTAGCACAGGCAGCAGTCAGCCAGTTCTAACAGCTGGATTGGAAATACAACACTGACAGTTTCTTCAGAAGATCCATGCGGCCCCAACATATCCCTTGCTTCTTCCCCCCAGTAAGAGGTGGGTGGAGAACAAGAGCCCTGAGCTGGGCAACTCTCTGCTGTTAAAATAAACCACCTCAGTTCTCACACTTCAGAGTTAACCACAATCATCGACTTTATCATCCCCTGTACGTGTCAATTTTATCACCGTACTATTCAAAACAGGAAAAAAGCCTACAACAAATACTCAAAGACCAGCCACCACTCTCTCCTCTGCTACATCCACCCTCTCTTTCTTCATTACAACATTCACAAGCTCACTGAAAAAACTGGAGGTACCGCAGAGCTGCTGGGAAAACCCGACGGTGATCTGAGCCTCCCTGATGCGAGGGTGACAGCAATTAAAACACTGTTAGGCCACATTCCAATATGAGTTAATTATGTCAAACGTAACACGGGAGCTGAGAACAGTCAGAATTGCACACAAGCTCTTGGACACCACTTACAAGGGCCAGAAGTCCGGATTTTAAAATCTTTTAAGAGATCAGCCTACGTGAGAAAAAAGCTGGACTTGCTACATCTCTCAAAGAAACTTCTTGGCTGAAAACTTTCTGGTTATTCAAAATAGCACATCTCGTTACACCAGGGAGGCAAAAGTCAGAGAGAGAGGCTGGTAGAAATTCGCAGAAGGAACAGCACTGCCTTTGTACACAGGAGGAATACCTGCAAATAACCACAAAGTGTTAACGTGGATTAAAGCCTTCGGCACAGCCCAGCAGCTCGCAAGCAGCGTCACTCTGTGACAGAGAATCAGGACGTTGGCAGGGCAGAGGACTTCTCCAGCCCTCTATGAGTTTCCCCCATGAGATGTGTTTTGCTGGATTCTCACCATCACC
>NW_010319778.1:8206-25534 GCF_000700745.2 Antrostomus carolinensis
CCTAGAAACAAGATGGTGCCCTGCTTCCATTTCGAGTCCCTCCTGTACGGGAAGGGCTGCCTGGGAGATGCACATCCAAATAAGCCTCGCTCCCTACGTGACCCTGCGCTTCAGAAGGCAGGGCTGAGCTGTGCTTCCCAATTAACACCTAACAACAGTCTACCACCAATTTTATGTCCTTTAGAAAAAACAATTAGAAGGCACTCAACAGTAAGTTTCACAACTTTCTTTAAGGTGGCCAGGTAGGGGCATCCATCCTGTTACACTCACAATTAAACAGTTCTAGTTATCTGTTTTGCAGTTCTCCACAAAAAAACCATGAATTATGGTTAAACGTCATCTGGGTCAGCCAAAAAACACTGGTGGGGATAAGCCAACCGAAGCCTTAGTCACAAAGAGGTACCCACCACCAGTCTCACTGATCAAGAAAGCGAAGAAATTCAAGAGAGCACAGGCAGGCAGAAGCCGAGTCCTGTCTCCTCACACTGGAGAACTGAAACAACCACCGAGTCCATCCGACCAACGGCACCAGGAGCACCAAGACTGGGCAAGACGTGCCAAATTCAAACTTCACAAAGATGCTGGTGAAACCACACCACAGGACTGTTGCGTGCCAGGGGACCCACGGTGGGTGCTTCTGCCCTTGAAGCCACTGACACGCAGCTCAGGGACCTGCTGGCACGCTGCTGTGACAAACCTTTCCCTTCCTCCTCCGGGAACTCAGCGTCAACTTCTGACAAACGAGCCTTTTCCGCACGTGTGGACAAAACGGGTTCTCAGTTACAACTGCAATCACTTCAGTGCCTTGAAGCTGAGGTGCTGAATGGGAACTGAAATAAAAAGAATATTTTTTTCTAATCCTCATGAAAAAAAAAAAAATCACTTATTCTCAAGTCTCAAAGGTCATAATGACCAGGAAAGCTAGACTGATGTATTAACAATTTTTCCATGTAAAACAGCTGTTCTAATCCAGCATTTAAGTTCAGTGCTTCAGTTCGACTTTAACAATACTCATCTTCTGCGTTTTAATTAAGTTTCCACTTCTATCCAAAGGCAGCTTGATGCATGGAAAAGTAATTCAGTAGTTAATGTCTTGCCATTTTTAAACATTATTAAAAAAGATAGAAACATTAAGATGCAAGCATTTAAATAATTACAGATCATATCAATTTAGTCAGGGAACATACCAAGCTTAGCAATAAAAGCTAAAATTAGTTGCAAAATAGTAACACGAGACTAGAAAACTCTAGAAAGATTACTAGAGTGTTCAAGCAAGACTGGAATTATTCAAATCCAAGCTTCTTGCGTATTTAAATCAATCTGCCTGGGAGCCACACAAATTGTTGTGGTAAATTGATTTCCCCAGTGTCTGGTTCTCCTTTCGTAAGAGCCGCGACAAGAAAAAGGAAAAGACCAGAAAGCCAAGATGAAATCAGCTGATTCACGACATGGTTAGGCATTCTGCATTCAGACAGATTACACATCACAACATTAAACCAAGTCAGAAATGTCTCGGCAAGTAAAGGCAGCGGGGCAGAGTGAGTCACGCCGGCGCTGCCAGGTGCAGCCCTCAGCCGCAGACCTTGGCAGCGAAATCAGAAATGCCATCAGAAAGCTCCATTTTTGGAGCAATGCAGCATGGCTAACGCACTTTATTTTACTTTACTACCTCATCTCTGCTATACTTCACCTAGATTTTACATGTGCAAGTGTATGAAACTGATTTTCAGCAAACTCACAGTGTTAATGCTTTTACTGATGAGAAAAATATAGCAGCACTTCATTTGAAGGCCGGCCCGGGGAGATCTTATAGCGGCCTTCCAATACCTGAAGGGGGCCTACAAGAAAGCTGGGGAGGGACTTTTCATAAGGGCAACTAATGACAAAACAAGGGGAAATGGGTTTAAACTGAAAGAGGGGAGGTTTAGATTAGATATTAGGAAGAAGTTCTTCACTGTGAGGGTGACACTGGAACAGGTTGCCCAGAGCAGCTGTGGCTGCTCCTCCCTGGAAGTGTTCTCGGCCAGGCTGGATGAGGCTTTGAGCAACCTGGTCTAGTGGAAGGTGTCCCTGCTGATGGCAGGGGGGTTGGGACTGGACGATCTTTAAGGTCCCTTCCAACCCAAACCAGTCTGGGATTCTATGATTTGTGCTTGGCCAAAAGGTAGAGCACAGCATTCAGAAGAAGTCTTCTTGAAAAGCACGACGTACTTGTTTAAATAAATGCTTAGAGGTTTTACCTCAAGAATTGTGCTGCTATAAATGGCAGCTTGTTTTTAAGCTTGAAAGATGAAAAAAAAAAAAAAAATCAAAAAAAACCCCCTGAAGCAACATCACCCAGCAGTTTCCAAGACTTACCCTTTGCTAGGAGCTAACAGCGCGGTCTGCCCGGAGAAAAGCCATTTGGGCTCTTCTTCAGAACCCAGTATTTGTGCCCACCGAATGAAAGTGATTGCTGTCTTTTTGTTTCTCCCAGGGGAGCTGCATTTCATATGAAATTAGTTATCCAGAAACATTTAGTATACACATCTGCACCAATAAGGAAATGAGTCACCAAGCCACCGGCAGGCCTGATTCACAGCACACGGCGCGCTCGGGCGATTTAGGAATCTGTGTACAGAATACAAGGGAAAGGCAGATGAGAGCCACGAGTCATTTTGAGAGACTAGATATAGAACACAAACCAATTCAAATACATTTTTTCCTCCTCCTTTGCTTGGGTATAATTTCTTCAAAAGCACAGGACCTGTGTGGTATTGTACACAGCCAGGGAACTTTTCACCTGAATGAATCAGAATGTTTTCTTTATATAACTGGAAGAAAAGCAAACCGTAATGTTTATTTTAACCCTGGATAAAATCGCTTGGATTTTGTTCAACAGAAAAATCAACATGAATTAAGTCTTTACAGTCACTGCAAAGGCAAGGTTTCCATGGGATTAGTAACTAACTACCAAATAAAAAGTCTGCTTGCCTTCAGAACACGCAAACAAAAGCCCTGTGACAGGACCAAACCAAGTACCTTTCTTCAGTTCACCACACTGATTAAAGGATTAAAACAAAGAAAACTGTACATATATCTTCTCATTTAAGCTCTGCACTTCCTCTCAAGGTGAGATATGGGTTTCAATTAACCTTGTTCCCAGGAGAAGCCTGGGGCACTGAGCTGCAATGGGTACCAGTCACCTCTGCCATAGCAGTTTGGCTTTTAATGCATTTGGTATTTTTGAGAGCTCCTTTCCAAAAAGCACTCAGGTTTTTTCAGCTTGAACTGCTCAGCTCAATAGCTATATAGAGCTGTTAAGCCAAGCATTTCGCTTGAAAATTCTGCCCGTAATGGTAATTCAGAGGATTTAAAATGATACCACGGTAAGCAGCCAGATCAGTAACAGTTTCCCTTAAGCCAAACTAAGAAATTACAGCTGACTCGTTTTGCACAGATGAGCAACTTTAAAAGAAAAAGACATGTTTGATGCTGGATTTTAAAAGTGAGCTTGAAGAGCTTTCTAGAAAGCAACGTTAGTAGAAAGATGTCTTACTGGTATGCAGGAGAGCCAGACACCAGCCCACAAATCCTTCCAATTACTGTTTCCATAACTCCTACTTAAAAAGCTATGAATAAAGACAAGCCACAATTAAAAAGACTCAGCACACCTACAGCTTCTCTGCTAATAATGACAGAGAGAAAATAACAGGGGAGAGAGAAGAGAGAAAAGCAATAAGCCATGCTATAGTGCCGCTGCAGACAGCTCTGTACCAACACACGGCACACCGCTCCGCGCAGTGCCACCACCAGCATCACTGCTGGGCCTTCTTCATCTGTCAAAATACGGGAATTTAATCAACAATTCAACTGCTTTAAAAATAGTTGGTTATTCTTCCTCTTGATTATTGCAAAATCCATTCCAAAGCTGAGGAATACAGACCTAAAAGTCAGCCACCTGCACCAGGCAGGGCAGGATGGAAGGGCTCCAGGCAAGGAGATGGGCAGCACGACACCTTCTTCTTGCCCTAACTTGAATTTTCAATTCCATCAAAAAAGAGAACTTCAGAGTTTAAGTATTTAGTAGGCAACAATTGCCACTTGATAGGAAACACTTTATTCTAGTCTCTGGTCAATGGTGGTGGTCTATATGCAGTTATGCACTATGAAACTGCTTGAAGCTGCACATTAAAGCAAGGTTTTCCTGCCATCTGAAGACCAGTTGTGGCTGAATAAATAAACATGAAGTTATAAATCTGCAGAGGAACATTCAACAGACAATCTCTCGTTTTCAGGATCGCTTCCAGCATCCTGATGGCAAAGCCCAGACAATCCTCACTGGAGAACCTGGTAATGTGGGGAGATTATTGTGTCCCGACCAGTAAGCAGAATAAACATGTTTTCCCCAGGAGATAACACATGAGAATAAGACTTTAAGAGTCAGATCTTGTCTTATCCAAGCGGCATGAGAACCTGATGTGGTCTGCATGTCCACAGTAAGGCAGTGACATACTTCTGGGGACGTGCAGAGGAAAAGCTGACAGCAGTACCCTCAGGTAAGCAGTTTTCTGCCCAGTGTGAGCATTTCAATCCTTTGTGTGCAGATTTTTATCTAAATGATAGGAAAAAAAATGTTGGGGTAGTGCAACTCTTGCAACTTGCAGTCTTGCACGGCAAGATCTGAATGCTTTAAGCACAGGTCAACACTGCAACCAAAACCACCTTATTTTAGTCTCTCACGATGTCTTTGACTCACCTTGAAGAGTGCTTGCTCAGGGTGAGAATTAACTCTGCTAGGTGAAAAAAAACTGTCAATCTCCATACAAAAGGACAAGAAAACTTAAAAATTTACCCACCAGGTTACCAGGTAGAAAATTTATCTTTGCATTTGAGGATTCTCATACAATAGAGAGTAGAGAAGAGATATGATTGTCCTATGACAATTTTTTAAGGAAAGATAAAACCCAGAATACCAGAGGTATTAGGTGCATCAAACAGATCTCCAGAAACAAGTCAGGTATTTCCAAGTACCACAGAGGTAGGATCATCCCTGGGAGGTAGGTAGAAGAAAGAATACCTGGCACGATAGCAACCGATACGACCTCTTATGAGACACATACTTTTTTTTTTTTTTTTTTTAATTTAAGTGAAAATTAAATCCCATCAAAATCCATATTGAAAGTGAGCATTCAAAGCTCCAGTAGCAGCATTTGGGTAAGAGCCCAAATGCGACACGACAAGAGTTGGAGGCATCTGAAAAAGGAGAGCAGATGGAGAAGGAACTCAAGAGCAAAATCTTCTCCAACGACTACTCAGCATTCAGATGCAATCCTTAGGGGTTTTCCAACCCCGCAATAAATGGAAAGTTATTGTACACAGCTTTCTATAAACTATGTCTGAACTCAGATGGTGCAATAAGGAAGTGACATGACTTACACAGCGAGAGCAAGATCATGGAATAGTTTGGGTTGGAAGGAACCATTAAAGGTAAAGATTTTTTTTTCTTTCCCTTTGTGTGCATTATCAGCTGCATTTGAAAACTATGTAGCTCATGGTGAGTGCCAGGCTTGGCACCAACTCGAGAGGTTCACAGCTCTTTGCCCAGGCAATCCACAAGGCAGAGCAATCTATTACCTCCATCCTCACTGCCCTCGAAAACAAGAGGCAAGGACAGAAAAGCCTTAGAGCAAATTAAGAACTGCCATGTTCAGACAATTTTCATTTAATCATAGACCAAGTATTCCAAAAGTTAACATCTTCAGGCTTCCTGAAGCCCACAAAATTGAATTTAGTAAATTCAGGCTTACATTTTTAATTATAACAGAGCATCTACCAGATTACCTGAGGCAACCAGATTAACAAGGGTATTTTTATAATGGATAATCTAGCAAACTACCAAAGCAAATCCAGCAAATTACCTTCACACCAAAGTCAAGAAGATAAGATACTGTGAAATAACTTTAATTTTAACCTGTTTCTGCACAAAAAAAACTTCTCCTTGGTTAGCATTTCTCTGAGTTAAAAAAATTAACTCCAAAATAAAAGACTCATGAAGTATCACACATCAGTACAGCGGTGTAACTGGACTGCAAAGAATTCCCACTTGGACAAGCCCATCGTCCTCACTCCTCTCAAGCTGCTGAAGCACTGACATTTCCCCGACGCCTGCCTTTAGCAGGGAGCAACAGAAGGATCACGACCACGACGCACAGAGCTGTGATACAACTAAGTGTCCATCGAACCCTTCTCAGTGGTGCAGGCCTTTGCATCACATCTGTATGACAAATTAAAAGGTTTTTGACACTTTTTAGGTATACTTAAACAAAGTCTATCAGAACTCAGGAAGCAGATGAATAGTTGGTGAATTACAACATGCATCAGTTGACCAGGGCAGCGGGGAAATCCAAAAAAGCCCAAACTACTCTCCTTGCTTCTGCTTAAGAACTTCTGAACTTCTCTACGGAGTTTTCTGCTGGTTTCCTGCTTTCCACTGAGCTTGAAGCTCCTCACAACAGCCTCCAGGTCAGTGCTGCTGGGGGGAAGGTACACAGGATAAATGCAAGATTAACTCAGGTCAACCTGAGCTATCATGGACCTGCTCCCTCAAAACCAAACTCCGGGCGGGCCCAGCTCAACCTGAGAGCATGCCAGAAGCAAAATATCTCTGTATTTTCTCTCTACAGTACCAGTGAGATTATCAATCCAAATGTTAAAAGTCCTGGGAGCAGCTCTTACCACAAGAGACCGAAGAAGGACACAAACCTGCAAGGAAGTTACGCTCACAGACTGACAGAACAGCCTGGCTCACTCTCAATAGGGTCGTTTTTATAAATAAATACAAAAAAATTCCCACCATGCCAGAGTGGCTGCCAATTCATCAGGCAAATTCGATGAGAAATGAGAGTGAATTATAGATTAACATCAGGAAATCCCAGGACTCAATCTGAAATCCTCCCCATACTGTACACACCTTCTTGTGCTAGTTGCACTATGTTTCTCTCTCTCTCTCTCAAAAAAAAAAAAAAGCACAAGCAAAAAAGCTAATTTGTTCCTTATCAGTTACATTTGTGATTACACTTCAGAGCCCAAGACTTGCAAATCTAGCATTTTGCAGGCAACCACCAAGTTGCCAGAGATGTGTAATAACCACAAGGGAGCCCCTACACCAAACCCAACTCAAACCGCTGCGAGAAAGGCTGTTTTGTTCTGACTAAGCTCCCAGGCTTGTTACCACAAGCGCTAGCACTGTAGTTTCCCAGAGATTCACACATTTGCGAGTAATTTAAGATATACAAGGTTTCTGCCCATGTGAACATGCAAAGCTGCTTCTCAGAGCACTAGTGATGCTGCCCCGTTTCAGCGATGATGGTCCTACATCCTCAAGTCACCGCTACTGCAGAAGACAACAGCCTTCAGAAAACTAAGTCGTATCCACTTGTTCTTGCAATGCAAAACTAGGAAGAAAAGGTATTATTAAAGAATATATTCCCCTCAATGAACTGTCCTTGAGTGCTTGCCCATTCCTAAAGAAGAGCCAAGCGAGGATAACCTGCTGTACACCACATCCGCAGCAGTAGGCGGGTGAGAGCTCCACAGCTACAAAAATAAAAATTGCTTCTGCAAACAGCGACTCATTGTGGTTTGATTTTAAGGAAGGGGGAGGTGGGTGCAACACAATTTGTCCAGTCTAAGGTGACAAACACCGACTCTGCTGTTTTCAGCTCAACAAGTTATCACAAGAGACTCTGCATGGAAGTACCGAACACGTGGAATAGCAAGTTCCTCTACTTCAAAACCAGAGCAGACAACTGCACAGACTTGGCACTAAGTTTGCTGACTTTTTGCAGTCAGACAGCCTCTAAAACACCGAGGTAGTTTCCCACACATTTCTGGAAGACTGCCTCCTTCAATGACTCTGCTGTGCAGCGAGAAACCTTGTCAGAACAAGTGAGATCTTGGTGGGGCTCACCGCTAGAAGCCAGTTCTTACTGCCCTGCGAGATAAGCAAATGGGAGTTAATTCATCAATTATTCCAACTGAAGACTTGATCCTTCTTCCTCATCTTCTATTTAAAGTTTTGGTGGAAGTAGGATTAGCAGAGCGAGACTTTACACTGTATAGACAGGAGAGCCAGGAAAGGTGTGCGGCATTCCAGCTTTACACAGCAGTGCTGTAAAGGAAGGTGCCGACAGGCAGTTTGCTGAAATGCTTTAATTTACAGTATCTTCTGAAAGAAAAAAAGAGAGAAAAAAAGAACCACAGTCTATGCAAGAACACCTCTGAATTTAAAAGTCATTAATGCTGTTTTTTTCAGAAATGTTTCTTTCTTAACAGCCTCCGTGCTAATTTGAGCCACAATTTTTTATACAGAACTGATTTTGTTACTACACTGCCCCAACTTAGCCCAAAACCTCCAGTAGATTCATTTCCAGCCCCCTTGGCTGGTGCAGTTTAGCCCCATTTAGGAAGGAGCAGTTTAGGACTGACCACACATGCTCCAGCTGTCTTGGCTGGAGCCACCTCGCAGGACAGCAGGTGACAATGTGCTTCGGGAGCCGAGCGAACAGAGAGCTGACCCCGTCCACAACCAAAACATCCGGTTATTAACTCTTTGAATCGAGTCATTTTTCCTCCACTTTAAAGCAGACCTAATTTTGCTGACAGTCTGATGTTTCAACATAAAGTCTCTTACAAAGCTTAAGCCTTAGTTGCATTTTGAAGAATAAAAGGGCTTTTGAGCACTTATTTATTTCTTTTTTTCCATTTTCAAATTTGCTCAGCTTGCACAAAAGATCTGTCGCTTAATTGCCAGCGCTAGAAACAAGCTGCTAGCCGAAAATCAAGATTTTTTCCATTTTCAAATTTGCTCAGTTTTGTCGCTTAATTGCCAGCGCTAGAAACAAGCTGCTAGCCGAAAATCAAGTGGGGTTTTATCGTACCTCACACAGTTTGTGCCAAAAATCAGCTGTTACAATCACTGGCAACAGGGAACATTGGCACAAAAACGCTGAAGAGGACAGATGAGATGTTTTGTGACATCAAAATAAGCAGACGTCTCAAGGACAAAGGTACAACCCCACTTTATGACCAGACCTTTACTAAATTAATCATCTCTACCTGTTAGATCAAAGCTGCTTTCTAAATATAAATTGTACAAGCAGCATTTAATGAAATACTAAATTTTAAGTGATTACAAGTATTAATAAATATGCTAATTTCTTCATTTAGTTGGCGTTTATAACACTGGTATGAAGAAATAAGTTACTTGACAAAACACTGCAGTTCCTCCAGGGAAATATTTCAAGCAGCCCATCTTGCCCATTTTCACGACAGCCAGTTTTGGTGAATCGGGCTGTAAATGCACTCAAATGACTCCCTAAGGGGGGGGGGAAAGCATCAACATCACATAATTAAAAACTGTTCTCTGTAAAGTGAAACAAAGGAGCCATTTGATAGCAGGTTGCAGCAGCTCTCTTCCTTAGGGGGAACCGCTCGGCAGGCAGCGGCAAACACAAGGTAGATGGTGCTAGAGCTTTAACAGATGCTGGGATTTCCCACCCTAACATATATTAGTATTTGCAATCCTGATCTCCAGCACCAAGCAGTTAATTTGCATGTTAATTAGAAAAAGGTCACCAGAAAACTGCACCAGACAACCTTTCTGTATTGACTAGAAAGGACAGCAAAGCATTTCCATAAAGTCTATATCCCTCTGAAGAACATTTCCCTCTGCCTGTGAGCCACCCACAAGTTCACCTTAAATCAAGGTGCTCCTTTTGTCGACCGAGAGGATCCATTTCGATACATACACATCTCAGATCATGAAACCTGGTTATCAGACATCTTTTGACACTTACAAAGCAAATCAAGTCTGAGCAAGGTCAGAGAAAATAATGGCAAATGAGTCTAACCAGAAAGTCTCCTTTTACCACACTACAGAGTGTTGTGAGCTTGGAGGGACCCACCAGGATCATGGAGTCCAACTCTTGTCCCTGCACAGGACAATCCCAACATTCACACCATGTCCCTGAGGGCCTTGGCCAAATGCTGCTGGAATCTTGTCAGGCTTGGTGCCATGAGCACCTCCCTGGGGAGCCTGTTCCAGTGCTCCACCACCCTCTGCCTCAAGAACCTTTTCCTCATGGCCAACCTCACCCTCCCCTGCCACATCTTCCTGCCATTCCCTCTGCTCCTGGTGTTGGTGGCCAGAGAGAAGAGATCAGTGCCTGCCCCTCCTCTTCCCCTTGGGAGGAAGTTCTAGACTGTGATGAGATCTCCTCTCAGTCTCCTCTTCTCCAGGCTGAACAAACCAAGTGACTTCAGCCTCTCCTCATACCCTTCCCCTCTAAACCCTTTCCCAATTCTGTCGCCCTCCTCTGGACACTCTCTAGTAGTTTTAGATCCTTTTTAAAGGCTATTAAAGGATATTTAAAGGATATTAAATAGAATTAAGTCTGAAATAAAGTGTAGGTAAACTACACCAGAGGGAAAGCTTGGGGACTGGTTAAACTTGTGCAGCTCTCAAGTCTGTGCGTTCATCCAGCTCTGCTCACTAGTCACATTCACTGGCAACGCAGGATTAAGAAGAGAGGAGGCGGAGAGGAAAGGAGGCGTTACAGACATTTTAACCACCTGGAAATGCATTCTGTATCATCCTTTCTCTTTGAACCTGCTTTGATACACTAATACTTACAGTATAATGCTTAAATCAAATGCCCCTTCAGCTTAGTTTTAGGGTTCTTATGTCGCCAAGACTAATAAAACTGAATTATTGCTGCTGTTTCTCATACCTGAGACTCTCGGGCACCTCGACTTTTGAGAATTCATTGCATTTTCTTCACAACCTCCAAGACTGATCATCTGAAGTTATTAGACAATAACTGCACAGTTTGAAAACAGAGAGCAATACTATTACAAGGCTACATCTCAGTTTAAGACTATATTGTATTTTCAATTTCCAGTTGTTATTGCAAAGGCAACAGACTTGATTTAAGACCCCCAGATGTTGAGCTTCGAATACATCTTTCATGTTCCTAACAGGCGCTCTTTTAAGTGAGAGAGACCTGCTTAAGAAGTCTTGCCCAGCTCCTTGACCATGTTTACCATTCTGCCTGTGGGACTTGCTAGATCTTACCTGCCACTCTGGAGACCAAACAAGCTGAAGGGTGGCAGTTGAAATCGGGTTTAAGGATCCACCCTGCTCCACTCTTTACACATCCTCAGCTCTCTGCTCACGCTGGCACCCTGAACGCTATCACAAATGCAACTGTTTGAGGAGCTGTGCTGCTCAAGTTAGTGGTTTATCAAAGGTTTGGGTCCACCCAGCAACCTCCAGCTCAATCAGTAATTCAGTTCAGAGCTCGGTCCTGCAAGCAACTCAACTGGCAGAACGAAGCACACAGCAACAAGCCATGGCACAGAAGGCTCCTCGTAAACCAGCAACTGCAAAGAAAACATTTCACCTAAACACATTCTAGCTGAATGAACTAAAGCTCCAAAGATGTGGTCCAGGACATCCTTGCAGGAGAATGTAAAGCTGCTGTGAGATCAAGAAAAGGATTTTATATCAGCTCAGCTGGCTGCAAGGTTCTCTTTGATTTTTAAGAAGCAACAGCTTTTGAACTACTTGCAGGCAACCTGCAAAGGAGTCTGCGTACAGCAACACATCCAGACATCCCATTTTAACACAGAATTAAGCAGATTTCTGAACACAATCATCAATATACCAAGCTGTGGACCACCAGCTGTGTTGCCTCTTTAGTAATACTTACATCAGTGAATACAATTGCCAGTCACCAACCCATTTAAAAAAACTGCAGTTGTTTCAAGAGGTTTAGGAAAACTTAAAATCCAATTATGTTATTAGCCAGGGAACTAGAGAAAATTAAGCAGTAAAGGGTGAAAATCCTGTACCATTACTGTGTCAACTCATCACTTTTGCTCCTAGGAAGTCTGAATGGCTATGGCCTTTCCTACATGTTTCTTAGGATGATACCAACCAGACACATGATTTTTCACCAGCACAGCTGTGCTGTTGGAAATTCAAGCAGATACCAAATTACACAGAGAGAAAATCCTACAGCCAGTACCTGGGATCCGCACTGCAGTAAAACTACAGAAGGTGTTTGCCTATTCTCAAAAGACTTGCCAGTATATTGGAAATCTTTGATACGATCCACAGTTGTACAGCAGTTTCTTTTCCTTTAGCACAGCCAGGAAAAACTAGGTGAAAAGAATATTAAAAAAATAAAATAATCAGTAAGCCCAGCAGTTAGAAACCCTGTCCATATTTGATCCTCGCCTTCTTGCCGAAGACTTAACTACAATATTGCAGGAAAGAATCACTGTGATCATAATAATCTACTGAAGCTGCTCAGTAAAGGGCCATGAGCCAGATCGGTTATGCCTCGTATGAGCGTGGAAAGCACTGAAGAGTGATAATTGTCAAATAATTATTTGTTAGACTTCTGCCTTTAAAAAAAAAAAAAAAAAAAAAGCCATTTTCCAGTGACCCGCTGTTAAGGTTAGATCTTGTCCTTTTATACCCACCACTGGATGAAAGGTTTCACTCCAGTTGATATCTCTTGCCCACCCCTGTCATTTTATATCATTGCCTAAGGTCATTTTTAGTCCGGGAATGTGAGCCATCATCTGAAGCCACTCCTCAGAGCACACAGGACTGACTTGCTAGTTAATCTCTAGTCATGCTTGAAAAATCTCTTGATAACATAACAGGGATTTTTTTCCTTTTTTAAACGAGCTGTATCAACAATGAAACAAAGCAGACAAGAGTTAGGCACAAAAGCAACAACATTAAATGAAGATAAGAGAACATGGAAAGCAAACTCTACAGTTACATTAAAGCATAAAATTCCCACTTCACCACTCATTTCTGAAGGAATACGGAGAACAGTTTGTGGGTTATTTTTCAATCTCATGATCTTTCGGAAAACTTGAAGGAAACAGAATGCTAACACAACGTCACACAACTGCTGCTTTCAGCTGGCACGGGATGGAGGGTCTCAGATTTACGAAAAGGGTACGTTTGGTTTTCTGTAACAGGGAGAAGAGCTGGATTCTGTCTCACAAAGTCTCATGATTTCCACGTTATCTCCTAACCTTGTTTGCTAACTGCCCGCTCCAGGGACTTCTCTCTTACAAAAGTTCAAGACCCAGCTGGGCTCTGGTTTCTCTGGCTCTGAGTGACAACATCCCTCTCAAGGTTTCTACCAAGTTAACAAATTTTTGGGGTCTAACAAAAAAAAGCTTTTAAGGAGAGTGCTCATACCTCAGGAACCAGCTCCTCGGACTGCCTGCCAGTTTCAATTCTGACGAGCTCCCGGGCAAAGGATCTGTTCAGTCTGCCCATTAACCACTAAATCATTTCAGTGGGAGTCAGTGAGGGTTTATAATCCTCTGCAAGAGCTTCAACTTGGGGTTTGTGGGTGTTTTTAAGTTAGTATCACCTGATGTTCATTTATACAGCGAATGCTCTACTTGGGATTCCCTTTATGAGGCCACTAGGCTCCTTTTTTACGAGGCACGTGCTTCTCATACCTCTTTGCCATCAAAGCACAGGAAGAGGGCAAGTCTTCAAGTGGTACAGCATTGATCCATCTGCCAGGCTGCCTAAAGCCTCCGTACGCATCGTCGTTCCCTGGCTACGCAGGCTGCACAGACACTTTCCTATTGATACAATCAGTGCTGCTATAACGGAGAGCAGAAGCTGCGATGGGTTGAACATACACAAGAATAAAAGCCATCTGTCTGACAGACCTGGCCTTTCTCACTGAACACTGCAAAGAATTAATGAAACAAAAAGTGAAGGAGATGGTGTTGCAGGCTGTTTGCTGAGGGGTTACCTCTCCTCCTCTCGGTTATGCATTCGTTATCCGCTTGCGCACACGCAGTGATGTACTAACTACGAACATGCGATAAGGTTTTGCTCATTAGCTCAATAAGAAAAGACTAAATATATTCCAACTTCCTTAATATGAACCAATTTAAAACAGTACTTCATCCCCTAAGGGTAAGGCTGCCTGACATTTTTATTTAATATTAATGTTGAATCCACTGAAATTAATACACAATATTCTGGAAAGAACCGAGTTTCTGCGATAACGTAAGAGGTGGTCCTTATATAGGTCAACTTTAAGAACATACATATGCCAGAAAGTATTTTCAAGAACTGTTTCCTCTTTTTAAAAAACCACATTCATCTGCCTTGGCTGGGCTACACCAAGCATGTGAAACAGGTTCCAACCCGAAAGGAAAAAACCCAAACAAAACAGACCACATTCAATCATCCTACACATTTCAGTACACTTACAGCAAGGATTATTCTAAAAACCTCATGTTCTCTCCTGTTATCTGCTCTCCCAAGCCCATTTATTCAGCTGCACTTCCCATCAAAAATTCACAATTAATACTTTTGGAAGTGCTTAAGTCTTCAGCCTTAATTTACAGAGAGCCTCCAAATATATAAAGCCCTGGTGAACCATAACTCTACAAACCAAGTGCCTCCAGTTGTTTAGATCATATGCAGAATATATTTTTTTTTAATATATATAGCAGGGTTTTTTAAAAAAACAATCTGCAAGTAGTTTGAGGTCTCCTGGGTATTGATTGAGAACTTAATAGTAATTAGCCAGGGTTCATTAAAACATGCTCCCATTAGCCTCCCTAGATGTCTGATCTGAATTCATTTACACAACTGTGTGCCACAGGTACAAAATTTCAACCCCCTGAAGCCCAGCTTCCCATAATACAGGTATCTTCTCCCATCAAGGCTTCACCAAGTCTTTCCCATAATACAGGTATCTTCTCCCATCAAGGCTTCACCAAGTCTTTGCCCTATTTCTATAACATGGAACTAAAAGATTTTTCCTCCTGACTTTAGTATCAAGCTCCTCCAACGGGTCTTGACTTGCAGCTTCAACCACTGAGGTGTTACCTGGATGAGCTGACACTGTCTTCATCAATTGCCTAGACCTCCAACTATCACCCATCACCATGATTTATGTAAATAACATGCAGTGCATAATCATAAGATCATGGTGTTACCTACGTATGGATGCTCATGATAACATGCTCTTCCAGAGCATCTTCCTCTACCCCATCAGATTCTCAACCAAAGCGCTGAGCATTTAGAGCCTTACCTGGCCAGCAAGTCATCACACTTGAGCGCTGAGCATTTAGAGGAGCCTTACCTGGCCAGCAAGTCATCACACTTCAGCCTCTTCCAAAAACACCCTCCCTAGGAGTGTCACAAAGCATGACAGAAAAAAGCCAGACATGGCTTTTCAGAGAATGTTCTCCCCCGCAGTTCTCTGCTGAGGCTTTAATGCAAAGACAGTGTAAAAAGTGGGACGAGAGCTAGATATCAAGGGCTGGCTGAGGCACGCCAACCTCCAGGGAAAGGTGACCTTACAAACAAGGTACTCGTAAAAGCACGAAAAACCTCCAGGAAAGGTTCACTGGAACCTTCTCATCATCTTCCCCTGACACACGATAAACAAAATGCTCAGTCCAGAAAGGAAAAGCACAAAGGTACATATAATTAGCCCATATTATGACTGTCATTATTGAATGCCACGGTGTGCAGTGTTAAAGAGGAAAAATTCTCCATCAGTTGAAACACACGCTCTCCACTCCTCCCCCAAAGCAGCCAAACACATCCCTGAGATGCCTGCTTCAAAAACAAGCATTACAACAGAGAAAAGCTCTGTAACCAAACAGCCTGGAAACAACCGAGGCAAACCAACTGCAGTAAGATCTTCAGGTGTAAGAGCTGCATCGAGGACTTGAAAGCTACAGTGAACACACGTGGTTTTACCCAGAGAAATCACTCCTGGGAGAAGAGCTGATCACCTCATCCAGAAACTGTTATGTTGGAACATTTCTGAATGAGTGAGCAGACAGGCCAGCTTACTCCATGAACAGAAAAAAAAAAAGACTGTTAACAAAGAAATCCATGCTAAGGCTGTTTCCCCTCACAGGAAAAGGGAAACCCCGAATCCTCACGCAGCAATTCAGCCATTTCTGGTGACATCCCTCAAGCGTGTATTTCCCCACCTGCCGCAGAGCTCGCTGCTCGGTCAGATGGGCTACCCTGTCCCTTCACACCATCCCACAGACAGAGCTGCTGCCTCTCCATCTGCTAGAGCACTGCCCTAAATTCATGGCATAAACTACTTGAAACACCCACTAAAATCACTATTTGGGACAGGGGTAACTCAACACTAAGTAAATGGTAAAATAGTTAAATTAAGTCAACTGAGCAATCTTTTTTTTAAATTAAAAAAAAAAAAAAAACCAAAAACAAAAAGGAAGAAAACTGATTACTCTCAGCTTGTTAAATAGCTCAGAGTAAAAAATCCCAGCTTAGGTCCACTAGGACATTTTGTAAAAATTCAAACACCTTATAAAAAGTTGGTCCTGCTCACACAGGTCACAAATACTCAGCTATGACACATCCACTAAGAGATGCACATCATTTTAGTTCTGCACTCTATTTATTGAAGCTTGCACAAGCTTGACACACGCCAAGATTTAAAACTATTAAGCTTAATTTTACGTTTAAATCACACAAACCCTACCCAAGCAACCAAGCTCTGAACACAAAGCAAGCCTGAGGGGCTGGAAGTGCAGTCTCCCTGCTCCCTTCATCCTAAATTGTTGTATATGGTATTATCTCACGTTATTCAAGCACAAGCATGACCCACAGCCCTCCTCCTCCACTCCACCGGCGGCTCTCCAGGGAGCAACGGTTATTTGATAACTTTTATCTGTTGTTTCCTTCAACAAGCACTTTCTTCTCAACAGCGAGAGGTGAGTTTCATTGATAAAACCACCCACCTGTGTCCACAGCATCACAGCCAAGGGGAAGATGGAGCCCTGCAATACTCCCAAAGTCACGAGTCGGATTCATCACACCCCTGCCTCAGGCTCTTACGCTCGCAAGTAGATCCTCAGCTTGTTGTAGATGACATCTGACTTCATAAACGTGTGTGAGAAACTTAGCAAGACATGTTGCCTAGAGAAGTTGAGGACAAGCTGCCCATGCCCCTTCCCTCACCCACAGCTGCTCCCCAGGCCTCTGTCCCATTAAAAGGAGGGGTTCCAGTTTTTGTGATGGATGAATGGCCTAGGGCAACCAAATCCTCAGTATTTACCAGGCATGGGAATATCAAATCTAAGAACAAATAAGCTCTTCAGGGCAGTGACATCCTACTCCAGAACACACTTCTCTGACAAAAGCCTCAGGCATTTTGGTAGAGAAACAGCATATTGCTGCTCTTACAGCCCTAGATTCCTTTTCACAGAATGTCAGGGATTGGAAGGGAC
>NW_010319779.1:0-498 GCF_000700745.2 Antrostomus carolinensis
AATCATGCCTGACCAATCTGGTGGCCTTTTATGATGGGGTTACAGCATTGGTGGATAAGGCTAAAGCAACTGATGTCATCTACCTGGACTTGTGCAAGGCGTTTGACACCGTCCCACGTGACATCTTTGTCTCTAAATTGGAAACGTGTGGGTTTGATGGATGGATCACTTGGTGGATAAGGAACTGCGTGGATGGTCACACTCAAAGAGTTGTGGTCAGCAACTCAATCTCCAAGTGGAAACTGGTGATGAGTGGTTTTCCTCAAGGGTCAGTACTGGGGCCGGTGCTATTCAACATCTTTGCAAGTGACATGGACAGTGGGATTGAGTGCACTCTCAGCAAGTTTGCCAACGACACCAAGCTGTGTGGTGTGGTTGACACACCGGAGGGACGAGATACCATCCAGAGAGACCTTGACAGGCTTGAGAGGTGGGCCTGTGCTAACCTCATGAAGTTCAACAAGGCCAAATGCAAGGTCCTGCACCTGGGTCGTTGCA
>NW_010319779.1:625-7919 GCF_000700745.2 Antrostomus carolinensis
CCTGGGCTGCATCAAGAGAAGTGTGGCCAGCAGGTCGAGGGAGGGGATTCTCCCTCTCTACTCTGCTCTCGTAGGGCCCCACCTGGAGTCCTGTGTCCAGTTTTGGAGCCCCCAACACAAGAAAGACATGGACCAGTTAGAACGAGTCCAGAGGAGGGCCACAAGGATGATCCGAGGGGTGGAACAACTCTCCTATGAGGATAGGCTGAAAGAGTTGGGGCTGTTCAGCCTGGAGACGAGAAGGCTTTGGGGAGATTTTATAGCTGCCTTCCAGTACCTGAAGGGGGCCTACAAAAAGGCTTTAAACTGGAAGAGGGTAGGTTGGGATTACTTTACTGTGAGGGTGGTCAGACACTGGAACAGGTTGCCCAGAGAAGCTGTGGATGCCCACTCCCTGGAAGATTACTGACAGGTTTGCACATGTCTTATCATGTTTTAATACTGAACCCTATAGCCTAAAATAAAACATTAACATCTGGGCTTCATAGTCAGAGTTGATGCCATGCTAAAGCACCACCTTACACATCCTATAATTAGTGTTCCAGCTTTTTGAGGAGATAAAGCTGCTGTTCCACTCCAAAGAAAAGCTGCAGAGACACTGGTTGGAGCTATTCCAGTCCTAATTAAACTGTCTAAATACTAATTTAGATGGGGGGAGCTATATTTAATCATTCAGGTTTGCAAATTATGCCTATGAATGAGATCCAGAGAGCCCATTTAGGTGCTTGAAAGAACGAGTCATGTATTTTCAGGAAGTCTGTTCAGAAAGCCAACAATCTTCAGCTGCAGCCAGCCAGTCTAGCAGCATCTACATTATTAATCAACTTTCTTTTGTATCACAGTCATTCCGTAGGCACCTTACAAAAGTACTCAAAGACTGTAATAGTGTAGACATCATAGAATCATATCATAGAATGGTTTATGTTGGAAAGGTCCTTAAAGATGATCTAGTTCCAACCCCCCTGCTTTGGACAGGGTTGACAATCACTAGATCAGGCTGCCCAGGACCCCATCCAACCTGGCCTTGAATGCCTCCACGGATGGGACATACAGAACTTCTCTGGGCAACCTATTCCAGTGCCTCACCGCCTTCTGGGGAAAAAAATTTCCTCCTAATATCTAATTCTAAATGTCCCTTCTCTTAGTTTAAGCCATTTCCCCTTGTCCTGTCACTATCTTCCCATATAAAAAGTCACTCTCCCTCCTGTTTATAAGTTCCCTTCAAGTACTGGAAGGTTGCAATGAGGTCTCCATGGAGTCTTCTCTTCTCCAAGCTAAACAAGCCCAGCTCCCTCAACCTTTCTTCATAAGAGAGGTGCTACAGCCCTCCTGTCTTTTTTGTGGCGCTCCTCTGGACCCGCTCCAACAGCCCTACATCTTTCTTGTGTTGGGGGCTCCAGGCCTGGATGCAATACTCCAGATGGAGCCTTCACAAGGACAGCGTAGAGGGGGACAATCATCTCCCTCAACCTACTGGCCACGTCTCTTTTGATGCACCCCAGAATAGAGTTGGCCTTCCAGGCTGCAATATGATATGTTAATATAGTGTTACCTAAACTCTACCTGCTTCCTTAAATAATCCTACTCACTTGGCCTTTTTGAAGCCTTCCTAAAATACATCAAAAGCAATAAGCCCAGCAGAAGCCTTACTGTAAGGCTAGTGTCTTGGCCATGACAGTCATTTGTCACGGAAGGGGAGATCCATACTCCAACCCATATTTCACATTACATGGATCCTGGTGACCAGAAAGAACTATGGGTGCTAGAACAAAACAATAGGAACCCTTCTTCCTCTGTCTCCATGGAGTGACACAGTTTCATATTTGTTCTTCTTCTGATGAAGGTTGTCCCCCAGGCATTCTCCAAGCAGTTGGTTAGGTAGCTCTTCTGGGAACTGGAAGATATACTTTTGTTAGGACTACTGTCCAATTATCTGGCTAAATGATCTAATCACTGATACTTTAGCAAGAAAGAGCTTTGCCTGAATACGCATGCCTCCTCAGAAGATCATTAATATCTCCAGTAGATACGAATCTGTTCAGCTTGCAGCAGAAAATAGATTTTCTACTCAAGGCAACAGGTCAGCTGTAAGCTGGAGATAAGTAGCACTCTTGGTTTTCTGTGTCCTTCGTGTTCCCTGAGGAGACGAATATTTTCCAGCTTTGTCACAAAGAGCACAGAGGAGACGTCTGTCCAGTGCCATTTGGAGCACTGAGCTGCTGCAGCATGGAACATGTCCAGGTGATGCCTCCTGCACCATTCTGCTGGAGCCAGTTGCACACATAGGAGGCTCCCAAGGAGACTCCCTCATGCTGAATGCCTACATTTTCTCATATAGGAGTTATCATAACAAGGAAAACATGCCTAAAGTAACAATTACTTTGTTGGCTTTGGTGATATTTGCTCTGCCATTCACTTATTTTCATTTGTCTTTTGTTGCCTTTGAGACTTTTTTAGACTACAGATTTGCAGCAAGTGATAATTATTTTTTTAAATATCAGGATTCAGTCTCATACTGTGAGCCTTTGAGAGACATCATTAAAAATGTATATTTCTGTTTGTATGTAGGAAGGTCCGTCTGCTTCATCTAACATTTGAAGAGTGGTTGGTGGTTTGAGGTACAGGCTGGTGTATGAGCTATTAGCATTTCAGTATGTGCTGCAGCTTGGAGGAATGACAGGCTGATCTTATTGTATTTGGGGTTTGTAATTTTAAATAATTGTCAGGACACTTACAGTCCATATGTCAGACCTTTTATTTCATCATGAACCTATAGAAAAAGTAGAATAAATATCCCCTGTTTTAATAATATTGCATGAGTGTAGTAGAACAGATGAACAGTCTATCAAGACTAATATTTTACCCCTATCCATGACTTAAACTTTTGAAAAAATATATATGTGTACACATGTGCATGTGTTTGGGGTGGATGGTTCAGTGTGTAAGTGAAAACTTACTGGATAAACATATTACATCTGACTAACTCTGTTTAATACTCTAATCTAAGACTTGT
This sequence comes from Antrostomus carolinensis, assembly GCF_000700745.2. Classification (NCBI taxonomy): domain Eukaryota; kingdom Metazoa; phylum Chordata; class Aves; order Caprimulgiformes; family Caprimulgidae; genus Antrostomus; species Antrostomus carolinensis. The sequence continues at coordinate 3,639 of NW_010319779.1, forward strand.
CATCAGTTTTATGGGACTACAAATCCAGTTGGACAAGGCAACTGTGTAAAGTAGTAGAATAGTAGTACAATAATCTGAACCATTTGATTTTCTGTGAGATTTTATATTTAACTAGCCACTATATATAACACTATAAAAATCAATAAAACCCATACTAATGGAAGAGAATCTGGGTGATGAATACACTTTCCAAAGTAACTGGAAGTGGGAAGTCATGTTTCTTGTAGGCTCCATTTCTGGCTTAATGCTACGTGGTATCTTTAGCAATGATCTGTAAAAAAACTACTGCTAATGAAGTCCAAAGATGACAAAAAATCATTGACTAGACCGTAACAATAAGTCACTTATGTGGATCTAAGATGATAAATGTATATTAGAAAGTAAAGTCATCATAGTAACTGAGTCACACATCCATTTCTCTAAAAAAAATTACTTAAGTGAAGAGAGGGTGTGTAGAATGTACCCTTTCAGCATTATATGCTGGCAATGAGGGCTAACACAGTCAAGGCATGACTAAATTGTAGCTATCTGAATGGGAGCCTGGATCTGGAATAAATCCAGAGAAGAGCACTGAGAAAAGCTAAAAATGAGTCCATAGTTTACTGTGTCCAGCTCTAGCAGTCACATTTCAAAAAGAGTGTGGACAAATGGTATGACATTCAGCAAAGAATGACAAGAAAGATTTTCAGTTCCTCTCTTCTTCAAGGTAATAAATCTGCTCTCGCGCTTGTACCTGCACAGACTTGCCATGTTAAGGGATGTACCACCCACAAACATTACTCTAGTAATAAAATGAGCCAGCTACTTTTCAAATCCAGCTCTGTTATTTTTTCTTTTACTTCCTGTGGCTATGCATTCCACATGCTGAGAATAGATAAATCCATAAATAACCTTAATAACCGTTGTTGAAAAATAGTTGTTTAGGGAGTTTTCAAAATATATTTTATTTACCTGATATATGGTAGGATCTCTATTGTGTACAGGGAATTCTGATAGATGTTAAAATTTGCAATCTAAGGTGTTACAAACCATAATCGTCACAGTGAATATACCCAGCTTCTTATAAAATGCTATGAGCTAAATTATCTGCCTGTCATATGGAAAGGTCATTAAATACATTTTTATGTGTTCTCTCATAACAGCACCACATTTATCAATTTGTAATATGTTGTAATGTTAGTATGAGTACACACAATTATAAATTATATAAAAAGAAGTTACTGTGCACATGAGTTAATTTTCAAGTAGTAATAATTTGTCATTAATTAAAAAATCTATAATATGCTGATAAAATCTAGTATTGGGAACATAGTAATTTTATTTGAATGAAAATATTTGGCTAATTGAAGAAAATGTTGACAGCTCATCTAATGTAACTTTAAATAATAAATGGGAATTCTGCGAGGAATTAACAATAAAGCATGTAAAAGTAAAGGATAACATGATAAAGGAATAAAATTCACACATAACAGAATTGTCTTGGGTCAGTAACTTCTGTGAATTTACATGGTAGATCATATGCAATGTTTAAGTGCTTAACACGTTCAATGTGTGTTCACTGCATGTTTCCATGTCATTAAAAAGGTCATTTCCAGAAGTTTCAACTGTAAAACAGCATGACAAAAAAAAGTTACACTTCTGCCACAGGGGAGATAAAACATACTATAAACTGCATGATATAGAACACACATGCAATAACAGTAAAAATTCAAAATATTCACATTTTATTTCACACAAATAGCAAAACTCATTACTTCCTTCTGCACTTTCAGGACCTTCAGAGAAGATAAACAGCTCTGTAAGTTTTGGTAAGCTGCTTCAGACTGGCTTTACTCAGTCATCAGAAAGACTTCAGATAATCTCTTCTTAAAACTCTCTAATTCAGCAATGCAAAAACTTTGTCACAGGACAGTCCTTGCTCTGCCAGTGATGCCAGGCTGTGCAGCAGTATCAGTCCTTGTGTGTCACCTGCCCAAGTCTTCTGCCGCCCACAAACCCTGAACCTACAATCTCAGCTAAACAACAGCAACACTGAAGATTATGTTTTGAAACTACGGGTCCTGGCTTTGGACTTTTCTGATATAGGCATAAGGAAACATATTCTTTGGACGATAAAATTAAACAGAAAGATAGTTGTGAGGAATTTTCAGAATTTAATTACATGAAACTCTGTAAATTCCACATCTTCATTTTTTAATTACAAAATGCTTGTTATTAGATTTCTTGGAGACCAATCTAATTCAAGATGGCAGGACTTTATAGTTTAACACAGGCAAACTGCAGACATTTCTTCTTCTCAGTGTCTTCAATAGCAGTTCTCAAGCCTGTCCATGCTGCTAAGTAAAGAAAGGCATCTTTGGAGAAAGAATAATTAGAAAAGATTGATGTGAAGAGGACAGCAGAACATCTAGAACTGCTCGTATAAGTCGGTTAGAAAAACTTTGTTTAAAATAATCTCATTTTATTCAGAAATGAGACAAAACTCAGAAAGCATAGAAACATTGTGATCTGTTCAACATTTTTCATGGAGGAAACGACAGCTGTACCATGTGAGTTAATGTACATATTACTGGAATTGCACTTCCTTTCATTTGTGGGGTTTTTCTTCCTTTCTCAGTCAGGAAGCATTTAAAAGCCAAAAGCTGCTTAAGCCAAATACCAGAATCCCTGTTTGTCATAGAAATGCTGTGTCATGTCCTACCTCTGAGATGGGGGGAGGGTGACTAAGGTTCTGTAAATCCCCTGAGGCTAAATAAAGGTGAACTGACACAAAATGATCAGTCAAACACTTTATTTCTAATGAAAAAAACAACCAAACAAACAAAAAAACCCCTAAACTTGGAAAATGTAAACCACTGGCACTGTGGGTTCTTATGGGAACAAAATCTAAAAGGGAAAAGTAAGAGAAAAGAGGGACAGGAGTGGAGAGAGATATGGAAAGATATCACCACCCTTGGATCCTGTGATGGTCCCAAGAGAGGCAGGCCTCTGGTGGTGGGCACGCACATAGCAAGACTGGTTGATCTCCATTGGTGGGCAAGCACATGGCAAGACTGGCTGATCTCCATTGGTGGGTGTGCACATGGCAAGACTGGCTCATCTCCATTGGTGGGTGTGCACATGGCAAGACTGTCTCATCTCCATTGGTGGGCAAGCACATGGCAAGACTAGCTGATCTCCATTGGTGGGTGTGCACATGGCAAGACTGGCTGATCTTCATTGGTGGGCGTGCACATGGCAAGACTGGCTGATCTCCATTGGTGGGCGTGCACATGGAAAGACTGGCTGATCTCCATTGGTGGGCATGCACACGGCTGCCTCAGTGTCAGTGTTTATACAGTTCGACCCCACCCCTCGAGAGAGCACTCATGTAACTCTTGGCTGCCTGCGCAGGTGCCACTATGAGGGGTGGTTGTTGGAGGGTCTTTTGGGGGGATCTTGGTGGTCGTTGAGCCTCTTCCTCCAATGAACTCTGTATGATCTTTGGCCGTATATGGTGCTATTTTGCAGAACACGGAACTGCGCATCCTCCAACATGCCTTCTGCATCCTGCTAATCACCTTCTGTAGCTTGCTGACTGCTCCTCTTATTGTTCTGTGCAGAACTTGGCTTGCTACAATGTCTGAGACATACATTAACTCTTTCAGTCTCTCACATGCAGACAGATCTCTACCAATTGCAGAGGAGCAGCCACCATTTTGTGAGGATAAAACTTAGGCCATGAGCATGAATCCTTTCCTGGCAGGCTAAGCGTTCTCAGTGAAGTTTTGCAATAACATGGTTACACTCCATTAGAACAAGATATGCCATATTCCCATCTCCTGTGGTTTGCAGGACCTCAGGGTGTGATTCTGTCCTCTAAGATGGGGTGTACAGTTCTCCATATGGATAAAGGTGTTTGCATCCCAAAAATCTTGGAAGAGAATTATAGAATCATACAATCCTTTGGTTGGAAAGGACCTTTGAGATCATCAAGTCCAACCATACCTGTCAACTACTAAACCATATCTGTGAGAACCTTGTCTACCTGTCTTTTAAATAGCTCACAGAATCACAGAATGGTAGGGGTTGGAAGGGACCCTGGAGATCATCTAGTCCAACCCCCCCTGCCAAAGCAAGTTCACCTAGAAGTTGCACAGGACTGCATCCATGCAGGTTTTGAATACCTCCAGAGAAGGAGACTCCACAGCCTCCCTGGGCAGCCTGTTCCAGTGCTCTGTCACCCTCAAAATAAAGAAGTTTTCCCTTACGTTTAAATGGAAGCTCCTGTGTTCCAGCTTG
>NW_010319780.1:0-5060 GCF_000700745.2 Antrostomus carolinensis
ACCCAAACCATTCCATGATTCTATGACTTGGCACCGGTACCGGTGGTGTTCAACGTGGCTCGAGTGCGGTGTCGGCTGAGGGAGGGGCAGCCGAAAGCCTGGTGTACAGAAATAAGTGTAAATGTGGCATTGCAGTTTGCACTTTGCCTTGGCAGTTGACACATACCAGCGACCGTAAAGACACCCTGTCTATAAAACAGCCCAGTTTCATTATTTTTTTTCCCCACTGTGGTAAGCGGCAGGGCATGAACCTAGGAATCTGAACCTAGTTCTAGCAAAATGCAGCTTTGTCATGGTTCTGTCTTCCACATGAAGTAATAATCAGTTAAGCAGTAATACCAGCAATTAGTGTCCTGTGGCATCCCAAATGAGATGTATGCCTCAGCTGTGAGGCAAAATAAACCAAATTTAAAATACTTTGTTTGTCAGATAGCCTTGCAAAACCTTTGTGCTGACTTGTGTTTTAGTAACACGTATTCCAGAAAGATACCGAGTCACAATTGGCACACATCAGGAGAGGGAGAATCCCTTTCCTCTCGCAGGAATTTATTCTGGTTCTGAAACACTGTTAAATGCATTTTCTTATCTCTGAGTGAAATTTGCCTGGGTTCAGTTCTGGCTGGTGCTTTTTGTTGTGGCATCTTCTACTGTATAACTGGGTTTGGCATGACAACTCTGTATTTGCAATCAGAGTTCTTAAATTTCTATCGCTGTCAGCTTCTGCAAACCAGGTTGCAGGTACTTTTTAAAGAAGACCTGGAGGCAGACCTTTGAAAAGTGAGTAATTTTGGCTAGGGAGGGAACACGATCACAGAAGGTGACAAAAATGTACAATTTACCCAGCAGCTTTTATTATTTTAAAATTGATTTATCTTGGTGTGCTTCATGGAAAGAATGTCTTCTTCTGGTGACTTACCAGAGTTTATTCCATATTGGAGTGCTGCAGTTTGTAACCAGAATAAACTACTGTCTTAATAAATAAAGATTTTTGAAAATAAATGGTTTATTCTGGAAATTAAAGCCAGCAGTGCTTTCTGGCTGAAAAAAAACCCTAAAAACCAAACCATTATCCCTCAGTGGGCCTCTCCTTTTCCTCACAACAGTCAGCTATATTTCATCACTTTTTGTTCCCTTCTATTTCTGGCTTTTCTTCACTTCCTGTTTTCCCATATTTTGTTTCTCTAAACTTCCTAATCCCATGAAAGATTTCTCCACTTTCATTCTTAGCTTCTCCACAGACCAATGCCCCAGACTGGTATCTTCGTCTAGGGATAATCTTTATAATCAGCTTCCTTCCTTTTCAGTTCCTTTTGTTTTATTATGTACAGCTTACCTGAATCAAGACTGCTGTAATTTTTCTCATCAGTCTTTTTTTGGGATAAATAATCTAGCATCTGTGAGTTCTCTCTGTTAGTCATGTTTTCTGTGATTTTACTGATTTCTGTTGCCCTTCTCTGAACTCTTAATTAGCCTTCACCCTTCTTCATTGATGGTGTCTGTAGGTAGATAGACTACATCAGAGAATTTTCTACAACAGAATTACTGCATTTTTTCATACATGTTCTCCACTTTCTTCTCATTAATTACTGATGGAAAAACAATTGCTTTTTCTTGTAAGTGTTCCTGAATTTGCTTTTTGCTCAGTTAGCAAGCTGAACTGGTTCAGCACAGGGTCAAACAAATGCCAGCGCCAGCATAAAAGAATGAGAGTGCATCGCTAACAACGCTGGTTTATGGGTGTTTGTGTCTGCACACGGCAAAGGATGTGGGATCTCCCCTTTTGGCCAGAGCAAGTCATTAAATCAAGACACCTACCTCAGGAAACTTTATCCTTAGATGTTCTCTCCTGGCCCTAGCCTGATTTTTATCTTTATGTTACAGTATTAACTGTGTCAAGAGCCTCATCACCATTAACCTGTTCCAGTAAAGACTTTTTTTAAAAAAAAAGGTGAGGGTTGAGGGGGGAAAGAGAGAAAAAAGACGTTAAGGCCTCGTTGGTCTTCTCAGCCTCATTTGTTTTGCAGCACACAAAATTTTTTTTCTGTAATCTTCCTATCACCACCAAAGACTGTTTTCTTATGACACTTTCATAGCCTTGCCTAGTTCTATCTCATCTCGTGCATTTGCCTGCCCAGGCGCCAGGCTGCGGGCTGTGCTCTGCTCTCACGGCAGTACCGGGCAGTAGCAGTGAGCAGACCTGTGGGAGTGCACCCAGGTAGAGGAACCCCTCTGCTTAGTGGGAGAGCTCCAGGAGGAGGTAAGGAAGTTGAGGAGTATCAGGGAGTGGGGAAAAGAGAGATAGACTACTGGAGGGAGATGGACTACTGGAACTGGACCATACCTGCCCTGTCAGACAGTGTCCTGTTTTTTAGCTAGGACACAGCTGGGTTTCTCTTAGTAGCTAGAATAGTGCTGTGTTTTGCCTTCAGCCTGGGATTTGTTCTGAGAGAAACACAGATAACATACCAGTGTTTGCATTTCTGTCACTAGAAGTTGAAGGTCTTTGTATTTTATTAGTCTGCAAGCGCACGATCTAAGGGGGTAAGGAATATTTAAATTAATAAGCTAAATTGGCATTTGAATATGCCAATGGGATATTCCATATCATATCACATCACATCACATCACATCACATCACATCACATCACATCACATCACATCACATCACATCACATCACATCACATCACATCACATCACATCACATCACATCACATCACATCACATCACATCACTCTTCCGGGATTGTGGTTTTGGTTCAGGATTGTTGCTCCTCCGGGATCGTTATCTGGGAACAGGCTGGGTTATTATTATCATTACTATTTTAATATCAGTATTATTTTAAGTTTTCTTTTATTTCAATTATTAAATTGTTCTTATCTGAACTATGAGTCTCCTTACCCTTGCCCCCCAGTTCTCTCCCCTGTCCTCTGGGGAGGGGGGTGGTGGGCGAACAACTGTGTTTGGCTGCTAGCCAAGTGCTAGCCAAGTGAAACCACCACAGGCAGACAGGATGCATGATATGGGGGATTCTCTCTCCTCTCCACCCAGCAGAATGCAGTGACTTAAGGGATAGGGTGGAATGGTGACAAGCTCCTGGCCAGCAAAGCAAGCATCTCCTCTGTGACCACCCCACCTTCCAGGTGCCCTTCCATAATAGGTACAAGGCTTTGCAAGTGGGACCAAACAATGATGAGGACGATGGCTCATCTAGGTCTGAGGGGTTGCCAAGGTTAAGTCAGTGCCCTGTGTCAAAACTGCTTCCACAAAGTTAAAAAGACAGGTCAGTCATAGGAGACTTTTTCCTGAGGGGAACAGAAGGTCCAATATGCTGGCTGAACCCACTTCCTAGAGTAGTCTGCTGTCTCCATGGGGCTAGGGTTAAAGGTGTGACAAGGAAACTTCCTGCTCTGGTGCAACCCTCAGATAATTATCTGTTATTATTTGTCATGTAAATGGTGATGAAGTTGCAATAAGAAGTCCAAGGGCAATCAAAAAGACTTCAGCACCCTGGGACAACTGGTTAAAGGATCAGGAGCACAAGTAATGTTCTCTTCTATCCTTTGAGTTGCAGGGCACAATGAAGGAAGAAACAGGAGGACCCAGCAGAACAACACCTGACTCTGAGACTGGTGTTACTGGCAGAATTTTGGATTTTTTTATCATGGGTTGGTATACTTTACACCAAGCCTGCTGGTGACAGATGAGGTACACCTGTCTCAAAGGCTGTCCTGGAAAAGGATTTTTGTGCAGGAATTAACAGGGCTCACTGAAAGAGTTTTAAACTAGATTTGAAGGGGTAAAGGGATAAAACCAACCTCACTAGAGATAAGCCTGGGGTTGGCACGTCAATGTTTGAGAGAAGGTGTGCTAGTGAGGTCCTTTGGTCTGCTCCACCATGTGCTGAGTACACTGGAGCACATTTGAAACGTGCTGGTACTAATGTGTGCAGTACCCTAGCCATCTCAGTGGGCGTTGGTGATGGAGGTCCATGTGGCAGCAAAGACACAGGGTTGCTGAAATGTTAGAAACCATGGAAGCACCTGAGAATGGTTACACAGGAATTAGGGCTTCTTCCCCAAAAATGTTGGCAGGATCAATAGCCCAACTGAAGTTGCATACACCAATGCATGTAGCTTGAGCAGCAAACATGAGGAGCTGGAAACCATTGTGCAGCAGGAAAACTGACTAGCTGTCCAGGCCTAAAGAGTTGTGGTGAATGGAGTTAAATCTGGTTGGCAGCCGGTCACAAGTGGCATTCCCCAGGGTCCAGTAGTGGGGTCAGTTCTGTTTAATATCTTTATCAATGATATGGACAAGGGGATTGAGTGTGCCCTTAGTAAGTTTGCAGGTGACAGCAAGTTGGGCAGGGGTGTTGATCTGCCTGAGGGTAGGAAGGCGTTACAGAGGGATCTGGACAGGCTCAATCAATGGGTCAAAGACAACTGTATGATGTTCAACAAGGCCAAGTGCTGGGTCCTGAACTTGGGTCACAACAACCCCATGCAACGCTACAGGCTTGGAGAAGAGTGGCTGGAAAACTGCCTGGCAGAAAAGGACCTGGAAGTGCTGGTTGACAGATGGCTGAATATGAGCCAGCAGTGTGCCCAGGTGGCCAAGAAGGTCAATGGCATCCTGCTTGTATCAGAAATAATGTGGTCAGCATAGTACTTAGCACTGGTGAGGCCGCACCTTGAGTATTGTGTTCAGTTTTGGGCCCCTCACTACAAGAAGGACATGGAGGTGCTGGAGTGGGTCCAAAGAAGAGCAAGGAAGCTGGTGAAGGGTCTGAAGAGCAAGTCTTATGAGGAGCAGCTGAGGGAACTGTGTAGTTGTATTGGGTTTGCATGGAAAGGTTTGGGTGGCCGGGGGGCATATGGGTTACTTCTGTGAGAAGCTGCCAGTAACTTCCCCCATATCTGACACAGCCAATGCCAGCCGGCTCCAAGATGGACCCACCGCTGGCCAAGGCTGAGCCCATCAGTAATGCCTCTGTGATAACGTAATTAAGAAGGGGAAGAGAAAAAAAACCTGCACATTTTGCAACTGGAGAGAGGAGTGA
>NW_010319781.1:0-45176 GCF_000700745.2 Antrostomus carolinensis
ATATATATATATATATATATACACATTTCAACATTTCTTCTAGGGATAAGAAAGACCTTCTGCTCACCCCGAGCAGGATGAGGATACAAACAGCTGTTGCTGTTTATGCTCTAGGATTGTGCAGGCTCCCCTCAGAGAAGGTACATGCACAGTCGCTCTCACATTTGGGACTCCTACAGCTCTGCTGCTGCAGCAGCTCCTTCTCCTTTGCTTCCCTGCCGGGACCAGCAATTATGTGCTTTCTTATTCTTCTCCCAGAGATGAAGCCCAGAGTCAGCCCATGAGGATCATACATGGTTAATACTCTATGCCTTGTTGACTCACACATCAAAAATAATTTCTTATTATCTTTGTATTCCTTAACCTACTGTTTCTTCTCATTACTGGCACTGAAAGCACATCTGTGATCTCTGCTAAAAACCCTGGCTACTCTGGATGCACTGTGGGTTCACTGCTTAGTATCACAACATCTTTATAATGTTTATATACTTAACTTTAATATTTGGTCTTGTTTATTTGCAGTTGTTTCTTGCCACTGAGGTATCAGCATCCGAACTAAATGCTTTCATGGCTTAACATCCTAAATGTGAGAACATCTTGCACCATCATGTATCAGATGCCGTAACCCAGCTCTACTGGCTGACTGTTGGTTGGAGAGTGGAGCACTGGGGTGTTTCACTGGAAAATGCCACAGTGTTTTGTTTCAACATCAAAAGCCATGAGTTTTGTTTTCTTCTACTTTTTAAAAGATTTTGTTCCAAAGCAGTATTCTCCGTTCAAATTTGACCTAATTAGAAGGTTAAGCAACTTGAAATGAAATGTTTCCTTTTCAGCCCAGTAAAACCTTTTTAATTGATCTAAAATTCAATTAGAATGTGTTTTCATTTTTCTTACAAGGGACTTGGCTTCATTGAACTTGTTTGTCCTCCTCTCCCCTTGAAGAAAATGTATGACTTGAAACCAAATTGATTGGAAAGTGTGTTGTGTTCATCTGGCTCCACTTGTCTCACAGGTAGTTGCTCACATGTGGCATTTCCTGGGGCGCAGAGACCTAGAGCCAGATTATGGCTCTGACAGCTGAGTCCTGTCGCCTTATAGAAGCTTTCCCACCTCCAGCAGCCCACCTCTCCCTCTACCAGAAGTTAGATCTCTTTATGAGAGATGGCAGAGCCAGATGTATGTCACCACTGGAGAGGGTTTGTGGCAACTGAGGGATTAGGACACATTCACTTTCTGCAGCACCTTGTACCAGGGCAGCAGTTTCTGACAGTGTGTTAGGGAAGATAGGACTTCAACATCCTTCCTAAATCAGAACTGCTGACACTTGTATTGCTGCAATACTTTGTGCTGTACTTGTAGCTTGTTTTCTTCCACCAGTCAGCTGCATACAAATACGAGTGACAGACACTACACAATTATAAATGAATTTTTTATAAAAGCAAAAAGATTCAGGAAGCTACAGGAAAAGCGTTTGGATATTGAATAGAATTAAATGGATATGCAGAAAGGATATATACAATCTCCAAAACAGATTGTATATGGATTTATTTTTTTTTTAATATGTAAAATCACCCATCTCCACAGATATCAGTTACTGAGAGCTTCATCCCTCTCAGTAACTAACATCAGTGTCACCATCTGCTCCCTGGTGTTACCATCGCACAATAGCCTTGCTCTTCTCAATCTTCCAGAAAGTCAAATGCTTGAAATACATTTTTTAAAAGCCATTCTACTACTTTTCAAATGATGTCCAAAAATAAGTGAGTAGGAGTCAAAGGTTTTTAGCGGGAATGGTGAGAAACAATCACAAAACATGGATAACACACTAGACTGATGCAGGAGCAAGAAGAGCCAGAGGTAGCCCCAACCAGTCCAGGCAATGGTTTTCTCCTCTGTGAGCTGAATTTATTTACACCTTTCCATGCTTATGTTGAGCCAAGCTAGAGCAGCTGAGCTACCCAGTGTGGTCATTCACCCTCTGCAATCAGGTAAATGAGGTTTTGTGGAAAATGGAGGTTTATTTCAGCTACTTTGTGAATGCAATACCTGAACTCAACACTGCCCTGCACAAAACCTGGGCACCATCCTCCAGTACTTTCTACATCACTCTTCCTAACTGTTTTCTCACATTCAACAGCAATCTGAAATTAAGTCACAATCCAAAGGTGTAGGTGGGAGGTTTACTGAGTTGTGAACAGCCCCACTGCAGTCCTGGGTTTATGACTTATGAACACATTGAATAATTTTCATTTTCGTAGGACAAAATACTTCAATTATTTATCCACTAACACTTTTTGTGCATTTGGGGAAAAGGCACTTTGAAAATAAGATATTTCTTCTAAGAAATGCAGAGTTTACTTTGCTGCTCATACAGTTGTCACTATGCACTAATATTGCCTAGTTAAGAAAAATCTGAGCAAGGAAAAGTTAGATTTAAGGCCGAATGTCTATTTGTTATCAAATGAATAAGTAAAAATCCTGTAAGGTTCCTAAACAGAGAAAAAATCTGATTATGTTTAGGTTTGAAGTGACTGTGAAGCAGTACTTCTATGGCCCATGTTTTCAACTTTAGAAGACCAAAATAACAGCCTGACTGAAGACTCTGAAAAAAAAAAAAACAGATGAGCCTTCCATATGGATGTGACAATAAAGTGAGGAAAGGGAAGGGGATGTGCGTCCTTAGACAGTCAGGAATGGGTTCAATATTACTCAATCTTGACAGTGAACTGCCAAGAAGTCCACCTTGACTCCAAAGTTTGTTTTTCTTCTTTCTAGAAAGGAAAAGAAGATGTGAAGGTTTTCAGTTTGTTTTGTGGCAAACTGAGATTCTTATATCCATTCTGATGATCTAAAAAAACAAAAAAGGATTATTCTTTAAATTACTACTTTCAGGAGAGTTTGTTTTGGTTTTTGTTTTGTTTGTTTTGTTTTTTCTTTTAAAAGTGTTTTTGCCTATGTAGTCAAAGAAAGAAGACATCTGCTCAACCAGGAGATGTTGTTGAGAGCACCTGCTCTTGCTGTCAATAATGTTGCAATAGTCTATGGAAAATGGAAGGTTTTTAGCAGGTTAGACTGGAAAAGGTTCATTAAGAAATATTTCACTGGCTGTGGAAGGAAGAGGTATTGGGTCAGACTATCTCAAGAAGACTTGGGGATTGAACTGGGCTAAGAAAACCTCTGTGTTAAGCTATTGAAGAAAAGAAGAGCTGCTCTGCTGGATTTGAGGTGGAGCTGATATCTAGCTTTTAGTTCCAACTGTTTGTTTTCTAAATCTCTAAAATTTGAAAATATGAAAAACCTCTTTTGTTGTTTCTAGTGAGAAAGAAATATTTATTTCCATTTGAATCAAACAAAATCATACTTGTACCAACTTTTAAAGCAATGGTCCCTGGATAATTGTTAGTCTGTCGGTTTGCATGGCCAGGAAGGGTGAGAAGAATAGCCAAATTAATGCAATTACACTTTCAGCAAGATGCACTATATGATTTAGCTCTAATGGTAGATATTCATCTTTGTGATAGGATAATGTTTATTAGGAATACAGCCAATAACCTGCCCTGTGTTGCATGGGTAAGTCTGGGGGTGCTGAACTTGAAAAACACTTGTGCTCAGTTTGTACCGACTCTGAATCACCACAGCTTTATGATATCCTGTTTTTGTTCTGCCAAAAGTACCACAAATTGATCCAGAAATTACTGAGACTGCAAGCCTTGAATTTCCAATTCATACATGTAGTGCCAGGAGAATTTTCTTCGGATTCAACACCGCAATTTGGCACAACAACAAACTACTGGGAGAAAATGATTTGCTGATAAAAGTCTGAACTTCACAGCAGCAACCCAGCTAATATTTTCTGAAAACACTATTGCACTATAAACAGACTGTGTTGGCTGTAGGGCACTGTCTCATCTGGAAACATCCATTTCACAGTAGTTACACAATTAACAGACATATTCCCAAACAAGTCTCTGTCTGGAATACTTAACTTTTTTTAAAAAAATATAATTTTCTTCCTTAAAATTGGTCCAATACATTTTAAATCACACAGTGCTTTCCAGGATGGAAAGGGTACCCTAAAACCTGTTGCAACCTTGTTCCTTTCTGCACCACAAGCATCTGTGTCTTCCCCTTTCTACCCCTGCTGCGAGCAGTCACTGTGTGCACCTAGTAGGCCTCAGCTGGCTAAATTTACAGTCTGTTTGAACCAGAGTGATTCAGGGCAGTCTGCTCATTAGCATTTAATTTCTCCTTTGCTTGCCCAAGGCTTGCTACAATGTAATTCCATCAGCACTGGTGCAGTCATTCCCCAGCGAAGCCAACAGTACGTGAGTGTGCTGGACCGTGGCCACCCTGCACCATCCCTCCCAGCCCTGCTCATTAGGGCTGAGTCATTGGCTGAACTTTTTTCTTTCTGTAGTTTTTGCCAGTGTTAAGCTTTGATTTTGTTTTTAAAATGATTAATTTAGCTGCCACTTAAGGCATATTTTACATTCATCTGAAGACAGTCAAGGAACACTCACATATTTTTCTCTGTTGTTCATCCTGGAGAACTTCAGTTCTCTGAGGAAACGTAATACATGCAAAGATCAGGAGAGTATGACCAAAGACTGGGCAGCACAGCTCCAGAAAAGATGTCTTGCTCAAAGATTTTGATAGCAGGCCTATGCACGAATTTGCAAATGTTTTCAGCCCTAAAGATGGCTGGTGTTTCTCCTTAAGTTTTCTGGTTGTTTTGTGGCTTTTTTTGTGGTTTTCCTGTTTGTTTTTTTAGTTTTTTATTTATTCTGGAGTTGGACAGACTCTTGGGAATCAAGTAAGATTTGTAAAAGAATAGAAAAAATTGCCAATGCTTTTATTAGGGCCCCAGGTAACTTGAGACTGTTCTTGCCTCTCTGGAGTGTAGTGCTTGGATAGAGAGATTGGAAAAAACTCTTTGTTCATTTGCATCACAGATGAAAATGGGGACATAGCCAATTCCTCACTGGTATGTCCAGTTTCTGCCCAGCAAAAGGATGAACAGGAGGGTCAACATCCTTCATAACAACTCCATCCCGTGATCTTTGAGTAGACTGTGAAAGTGGACAGTTTTATCTATGTACTTAATGGGCAAGCAACAGTTTCCTACTGAATCCTGGACCTTAGTCATTGCCATCACAAAAGGATATTTCTTCCTGGGTTTTCCATAGCAATAAGCAGCTATTCAGAAAATCTATAACTCATTACCTCTCCAAGGGCAAGCGTCTTTGTTATTCTGTTTCTTATGACTGGAGACGGAGTCCTTTACTCCTCAGGACTCTCTACAGTGTTTGATGAATGATCTGAATAGAACCTTCTGAGTAAAAAACAGACAAAAATAATGAGACTAACCCCAGAACTTCTGATCAGTTTTGTCTGGGGGTTTTCAGATCACTTGGATTTGAGTTGCTTTTTGTGCCATCCTACCAAATGAAGTCAGCATCAAGTGAGAGAGAACACTTAAAACCCAAGGTTACAAGTGATTGTAACTAGATCAGATCAATGAAAAGAACTACATTTTTCTTTCTTTTTCTTTTTCAAGACAACATTTTTCAGGCTTTCCAGCAATCTAGAAATTCCAAGATAAATGAGTTGCTTGGTAAAATTGTCATTTCAGCAAAAGATGATCAAATCTATGCTTTTCCTAGACTTTTTCTGGTTCAGAAAGTGTTGCTATTAGGCTCAGAATCCCTAAACTTATTAGCTATATAACATAGCAAATTCATACCATACCATACCTAGTATTTAGACATGAAAGTAGATTCATAAACCATTTTTAAAAGTTCTGTGACTGAAATGACAACAGTTGATATATTGCTGTCCAGAGAAGGTCTTCTGAAATATTAAAATTTTAATTGTGAGTGCATATAAATGCCCACTATTAATACATCAGGGGGTGATTACCAGGGAGCAGTTTCCAAATTACAATAATTACAGAAGAGCTATTAACAGCTAAAGGCTATGAAAATTAGATAGAGTTTTGGGAAAGACAAGCTACAATATAAAGTTGAAAGAAATTAATTTGTTTCATCTACAAAAGGAAAGTGATAAGGGAAGCATGATAAGCCTCCAACTGCATTGAAAGGTTGTCTTTACATGGGCAGTGAGCTGTGCTTCTCCATGTTCATCAATACAGAACTTAATCTGAAGCCAAAATTATTTACCTGATATTAAGAAAAGGAAAAAATCTGACTAAGGAAAGTCAAACTTTAGACAATGTCAAGGGACATTTGGGATTCTTTAGCATTGGAGGCTTTGAAGAATAATTAAATGCTCCAGTTATTCCTGATAGCTATTCTTGATTATCCTTTAGGCTGGTGGTAGAGACTAAGCTTGAGTCCCCTTTGCTAGCTTATATGTCTGTTGTAGGGATACAAATAAATTTAGGCTGAACTGAGATAAGTCACACCCTCAGAGGAGTAATGTCCTGGAACAGATGTCTAGAAGAGTGCCCAGATCAAAAGATAAAAGTCTTGCAAGGCAATATTGCCTTCTGTTGAAACAAGTCATTAGTAAAGGATGCACAAGGACCAGACACCTGTTGAAGGAAGCCTGCAAGGGATCTGTCCATCTATAGGCTGAACTGTTTGGATTAATAACTTCAGTCTAAGTGCTAGGTAAATTCTTTGCTTCATTTTTTTCTGGACAACTGTATCTCTATAGAGCTTTTTATATGATATTGTCTTTTTGGATTTAATAAAGAAATACTTCAATTGTTTTTGGCTTAACTTGTCTATACTGTCATTGAGAGCTTGCTCAAATTCCTTTCTTGAGAACTAGTAACACAGAGCTCTGAGAGGAAAAGAAGCTTCTGCTCTGTAGAAAGGCCATGGGCAGTGCAGACGTATCCCAGATTTCTTCACGGGCTTGTGACAATGTGTAATTGTGTTTCAGTGCAAAACAGACCCAGCAGCTGTAGCAGAGCTTTTGAAAAATATCCAGAGAAACTAAATCTCTCTGGTAGGTGGCTGAGCGAGTAGCAAATTGCAAATATTTGAAATGATAAAGGATTTATGAAATTTAATACACTGGACAATTCACCAAGGCAACAAGAGTGACATTTTTCTAGGAAATTAGCTTTGCTGGAAGATATCAAACTGATGACCTTCATTTCTGATCCTCTATGTTTATTCATAGAGCAAAGATGGCAATCACTGTAGTTGCACAGGATCCCTCACATGAACTGCCAGCTCTTTTATACCTTCCTGCAGAAGTGGAGCAGCTTCATTTGTGCTGGCATTCTTTTTTTTAATTAAACATTTTTCTCTTGCTCTCAGAATGAAGAGCCATAGAAGACGTACCCTGGAGGAGCAAGTGAACTGTGTTGTCAGCTGAAATTATTGTCCATCTTCTACTTTTTCTGTATTAGTTAACCAATGCTTGGCAATAGAGCCTTCCTACTCATATGGCCTGTTTGACCAAGATCCCAGCCAAAAACTTGTGAAGATTTGTGCTCTCCAGTCCTCTGAGGATGCCTAGGTCTTGACAGTTTGTCAGTTGTGTTACATCTCATATCAGAAGATGATGTGTATTGGGAACTTGGAGAAAAAAGAAAGAAGGAACCAAGCCTACATTTCCCAAAAACAAGGGAATTCACTAGAATTCACTTTGACCTTATTTTTGAGACTTTGTATTTCTCTGTGTGTAGAATAGGAACAGGTCTGAAAGCTGAGAAATATTTGTGACATAAATATTAGGCAAACATTGCTTATTTGTAAGATGGATTACCTCTTTCCCAATCACCTCTAGTTCAGAAAGAACAGTCAGGTCTTGCTATATTTAAATATTATCAGTTTGTGTATAGCATAAAAGCATCAGAACTGGCATTTTGCAAAGCATACTGTTTAAGTGGCTTTCTCTACTTAAATTATTAAACAATATATTCCCTGTGTAACAGTTCAGACTCTAACTTATCCAGTCTAGCTTTTACAATAAAAACAATGAACAGGAATCATACCAGCTCCCACTATAGTGGTCACTACAGAAGGAGAAGGTCAATGTTGATTTTCTTGAAATGGACCAGTTAAAACCTATCCCAAAGTGGTTAAGTGCTGTATATGAAGATAACAGAGTGAGGCTAAATGGAATGAAAGGCCATTGAAATGCGCTTATGCAATTCAAATGAAGTGGAGTAAATATTCCTAGGAAAGCCTTGATTTTCTGTGGCATGTGGGGTACAAATTCACTGGAAGAAACCCTGGCTGGGCTATTAGCCTGGCACTGGGGAAAAGGCACATGGGTGAAAGGAAAGACATGGGTGACAGGACTGCCTCACAGGCACTCTGCGACTGCCACATCCATGCAGGCTTCAGATAAAATAACCCATGAATAATTCAATATATTTTACCTCGCTGCAATGGAACAGTCATTTGCTGAGTCTCCCTTGCAGAGAAATGACTTGGAGACACTAAGCTGTCAAGCAATATGCAATTGAAGAAGGGATTTGGGGGATTAGCACTGGCCAGATCAATACTGTCATATTTAAACAGCATCTGAAGTTATTGTTTGGTGGCACAGAAAGCCAATTTGGAAGAATTATCTGCCTGTTAGAGTTGGGGCCCTGTCTTTATCTCATTTTATGACATTTCCCCATAGTCTGGCTCTCTGTGGAAACAAATCATTATTTTGGGAGCTTGTTTATGGTACTTTTCTCACAGTATGAATTCACAAGGTTGACATTCATTCCCAGAGATTTTATGAATGTTGTGAGAGTTGATTAGGCTCACTGAGAAAGAAAATTCAAAGAGGGCCAAAGTGTGTAATTAACATTCTTATTTCCTCGTCTTTTCTGATTTTTTCTAAAAATTGTTGGAATACTTTTCTTACCAGACTATAATCTTTATATTTTCTTCTTTTCCTTTCTCATCTCTATAATTAGGTGTAATTTTGGGGGTGGGATTTAAATAATATTTGTAATGGCAGCTGGTAGTCATGAATATTTTTGGGGGAGATTTTATATGAAAAGCCATTTTATACTGGCCAGGAAACTACTTCCTATGTCCTGCAATTTATAGGGAAGTGCACTGGACGTGTCACTTACGGACATATTGAAAAAATGCACCAATATCCAGAATGTCAGTCCTGAAAACCCCCGCTCCTTGCTTGGTGCAAGAGAGTTATCACCAGCAAAGCAGATCTTCCACCAGCAGCACGTGCTGTGAGGTTGCTCATTATGTGCATGTGCAGTAAAACCTTCATTCCTGTGAAACATCAACATGTGGGCATATGCAGATAAATGTAGCTAGCCAGAGGCAACTGAGATGCTGTAGCACATCCTCTGATATACCTCACCAGGAAAAGCTACATGCCTACCTCGTGGCCACGGAAGCTTCAAGTTGCTCTGATACTATGCTGATGAGTGCTGTACTGAGAATTGTGGAGATGTTTGAAATGAGCCCCATTTCCTTCTGATTGCACAAAAGTGCTATTTCATATAATGCCTCCTGCAAAATGTCCTCATTTTGAAATACTGGATGATGAGCTGTCTGCTAAATGGCCCAAATAGCAGCTATGTATCCTGCCAAGCAATTGACAACTTTGAAACACATCGTACAAAGGGTGGCAGAGTAGAACCTTTGTTCCATGTAAAGAACATAGTCCTGAAGAAGCAGGTCGTTCCTATTACTAACTGGACTCTTGGGCACGGTGGCCTTTGTGCTGCTCTCCTCAGATAATCATCATCATGTATTGCTCCTTCTTGCAATTTAAATGGTCACAAGGTGGTAGAATTGAAGTTGTGCCCCCAAACCTAAGTAAAATATTACTTTGTTCTGAAAAAATTAAAGAAAACTTGAAGAAAATCTGTGTCATTTTTCATTTCTTGCTGAGAAGAAAGACTTTCTCTTTTTTTGGCATCAAGTGGGGTGGGAAAGTGAGACCTACATTCTTGGAGATCATTAAGAATGCAAGTATTTGCAGTGTTTACTTGCAGAGAAGCTGTAGAGGTCTCTGCCCCCAAGTTACAAAGGACACAGTCTCACACTGGGGAGCTCATTCAGGGACACTCCTGTTCGAGCGGTGGGATTTTCCAGGCCTCAGTTTTATGGCTATAGAAAGATTATCTTCTGATAGAAATATTATCTTTTGTTTGTCACATTGTCCCTACCAGAGAAAGAAATTCACTGAATAGTACCAGTCCTTATTTATAGGATTATATGAGATTAAGGCACTGTTGCTAAGAGTATTTTCTGAAATAAGAAACTAATAGATTCTGGAGGCAAAGATGTAATTTCCAAAAAGCTCTCACATTTCCTCAGCTCTATATGTGCTACACAATTAATTTTTATTATTATTTATTTATTTATTTATTTATTTATTTTCCCCAGGAAAAGTAATGAGAGTCTTTCTTTACACAAAATTGAGGAAACATTAAATTAGCCAATGTGGACTCAGGATTGGTTGTCATTTTGCTGACATTTCCTGACATTTGTTTTCTCTCTTCTGAACTTCGTCATGGCAATTCCATCACCTTTCCTGGAAAACTTTCCCAAGGCTTGCCATTCTCCCTGCTCAGATATTGCCTTGTGGTATTAAACAGTGGCCAGAGTGGAAAGAAATGGTTGCAGGTTGTAACTAGAGTTTGAAGGCATTAATTACCTTTATTTCTCTACCATTACAGAAGGTTATTACTATCTTGTAGACAGTGCTGAATTTCTAATAGGTTGTTTCTCTTCATTGCGTACGTTCTGTTTGTCTTTAAATAATAACATCAGTGCCTTTTTTTATAATTCAACCACTTTGCCATTAACTAGTAAACAAAGTACTTCTGCTCTAGGCATGCTGATCTACATTTCCAAGACACATTGGTAATAAGAACTACATGTATTCTTCTGTCAAAGATATTAAATCATGGAAGAAATCTCCACAAAAATAAGCAAGTGAGAGATGAGTGCTCAGAAGGTGAGGAGAAGGTCAGCTCTGAGGGAAGAAGGGTTGGAATATCATTTTTTAGCCATGATGGATCAGCATCTTTAGTCATTAAGCTCCACTTTCTTGGTGTTGTAATGTATCATAATACATAAATTGCTGGTTCCAAATCCCTTGAGTTTATAGCATATTTACACACACATGCACATATATGTCAGGCAAGGCTAATGCGAGATGGATACCAAGGTTAGTATTGCAAATGGACTTAATACCCTTTGTGTGGCAGGTGTTATTTGATTCCTAGCAACACCAGAGACAAAGCTGTGCAAATGTCAAGCATATATCCAGAAAAATATTACATCGGAATGGATAACTTCAGAGAGGTGAGGCACTTTGCTGCCATAGTTTTCAGTAACTGGAGCACTGGCAAAGGACTGCAGAGGTAGAACAGCACAAACAAAACCCAGCCATCCTCGTATCCCTGCAGTTCAGGAGGAGCTTTCCATACATTTCCTCCCTGTCCTGCCATGATGTTGGATATCTTACACTGAGACATGGAAGTATGGACACAAGATATGTTGGTAGGATCTTAGTAAGGTTTCTGTTTTGGTCTGTAGAATGAAAGAATGGCAGCAAAGGGAAACCAAGACATGAAAAAGGAAAAGAGAGGTAGTAGGTTCACTTAGGGAGCCAAATGAAGCCAGAGGTACATAGCAGGTGCACAGAGGGTGGAAGGAAGATGTAATGTCATTCTTACTATAGATCTATGACTTTGTCAGGAGGAGAGTTTCCTCTAATATTTCTGATTACCTGTGGCTAGTGGAAAATCCAATTACTGTCCTTTTCAAAACACACATACACAAAAAAGCAGGAGTGCCTTTTGCCTTAACCTCTGTATTAAAACTACCTTTCATAGCAGATTAATATTGCTTGCTTCAAATACTGTAAGGCTGAGATTTTAATCTTTGCTCCTAAATGACTGCTCCTCCTCCTCTTCTATTAGAAGTTTCTGAGTTCTGATGCTTTAGTTTTGGTGGTTTAGCCAGAACTCTTTTTCAATTATCTCTGTCTTCTTCTTCCACCATTCATTTTCCCATCCTTACATGTTTATTGGCCCCAAGTGCATCTCTGTAATAGGACATTTATTAATATTCTGTGCAGCACTCTTCATTTTGGTGAGTCTTCCTCTCATTTGTAAGTGCAGTCCTGTGGCTAACATTTTAAGAACGCAGTTAAGTAATTTTTCATAAATGCAGTCCTGATTGGTTTTGGGTTTTGTCATTTATGATATAATAAGGATGTAAATAGATTCTTTAAAATAAGGTATTTGTCACTGAGTTCAGAGGAAAAGCAGGAGTAATCAGCTCCTGAATACAGTTAGAGGCAAAAACAAGTCAGAGACATGTCTGCAGAAGTTTGGTTGTCACTTTCATTTTGCTGGGCTTCTCTTGCTAGGCTTCTCTTTCTCCTTCTAGAAATCTGTGTCCTGAACTATGCATAGGAAAGATAGTGTCCAAAAAGGGTCTTAAGTAAGAGCCTGACTTTGATGTAAGCATCCTGAAAGATATGCAAGTATATTTTCATGAATTGGGCTTTTATTTTCCTGTTGGGTTCAAGCTGATTAAGATTGTTTTTAAAAAATGGGAGCAGCTGTGCTGAAAAGTATATAGATACCAGGTATTAGTACAATATTTCATTGCTTGAACTAGTTTTCCAGGTAAAATTACTAGAACATATTTCTAAATATGGGAAAAAAATAATGCATGTAACATTTTGGTTTATTTGTGTGTAAATCGTGTAAATTAGATGCTACTGCTTTT
The DNA here is from genome assembly GCF_000700745.2 of Antrostomus carolinensis. Classification (NCBI taxonomy): domain Eukaryota; kingdom Metazoa; phylum Chordata; class Aves; order Caprimulgiformes; family Caprimulgidae; genus Antrostomus; species Antrostomus carolinensis. The sequence continues at coordinate 12,702 of NW_010319781.1, forward strand.
TTATTTGCTTTAACCTACCTAACTTTAGCTTTGCAAAAATGTTTACATCTGCCCTTTTCAAGCTGCAGCGGTTTCATTCCTGAAGGTATATTTCTTAACTATTACACTCTATCAAAAAAATTAGGAGATAATTTTTATCTATAGCTCACTTAGTCATATCAAAATTATTCCAAATAATCTCATTTTTGTCATTATGTAATCACATGTGGTTCTTAAAAGTTCCTCTTTATACTTTAGGGCATTTTCAGTACACAACGGAAACAAATAACACAATCTAGGGAGGCAAAGAGGCAGCTGGGAACCATAAACATTGCGTTCTTATAGAAGTCAAATTACTGACCTGTTTTCCAGCCCTAGGCAAGTCACAGAAGTTTTTACATTTCATTTGTCATTATTAATGGCCTTTGTTTGTCATGTAAGGGAAAAGAATAGAGGAAAAAATATTTTTAATTGTTCTTTGGAAAAATTTCAAAGCTATCTCTCTTTTCTGTGTTTGCTCGTGCTTGGTGGGAACGTATCCTCACTAGAATTTCCCTGAATCTTAGCTACCTTCTGAAACAAATTTCAGATTTTGAGAAGAAATGTCTCCTCTACTACATTAATACTTTAGGATCCGTTTTTAGTTAAAAAACAAACAAAAAAAAAACCCCAAACAAACAAAAAAACCCTCACCACAACAACAACAAGAAAAACACTATATGAATGTTACCTTGGGAAAACCCAGAGCATATGTGAGGTTAGACTCAAACCTCTGCTCTGACAGCTCCAGATCAGACATCTGAATCTGTTCATTACAGAAAGAACTTAAGTGCCAGACTTTAATTTAAAAATGCATAGGAATGGAGAGTTGAACCTGATGTCCCTTATGCTGGGATAGTACCCAGAGCTAAGGACTTTTCTTGGAAAGGAACCAAGTCCTTCGGCATGCTTCTTAGAAACCCACCCTGAAACAGATGAAGCTTTGCCTAATAAGTGTTTAAAACAAGTGCATTCACATAAAAGATTTTGAGTTAAACAACTTGACATTTTCTGATAACAGTTCTCTTTCTCCTGAAAAAAATTACAAGTTGAATAAATTATGTAATTAAGTCTAATGCATTCTGCTTTCCTTCCCTTCCCCTCACTACTGTAATATATTGTCCACAGTTATTACCTATACAAAACTGCAAAATTATTTCAGCCAGGATCCCACTGAACTGGAAAATTCCATAGGGGGAAAGTATTTGTATTTACCTGCCTTCAGGCAGCCTAGGGGAGTATTGGGTTGGTTTTTTTCCCTGCACTGAATAGGTTTAATCTGCAACCTTAAGCAGTAGATATTGTGAACTCTGTAAAAACTGTACTTAAAATGCTATTCCCAAAATCCTCAGAATTGATTAGTTGTATTCATTGAAAACTGAGCTGATAAATCCCCAGAAAACTTCACATGTCTTCTCATATACTGAAAAATGTAATGGAAATGCAGACAGTAAATAAGAGACATTGATTTGCTTTCAAACACTACCAATACTTTGACCTTCTTAGAGTAATACAAAAGCTTCAAAAACAAGTGTCAGAAGCACAAGGTATATTTTTGTCTTTCTAAATATTGCTTGCTTGGAGTGTTCAGGTTATCTATATTTTTATTTTTTCCTTTATTTAAAGACTTATTTTATGTTTAAGAATTAGGATAAACCAAAGGAAAGGGAAACTCTCCATATATATATTTTCATAGCTACCCTTCATATACTCTATATACACACATATAAGTGCACACATATACAAGTCCAGAATGTCCTTAATTTATCTTGTGAACAGTTTAACAGGTTATCTCTGAGTCAAGCCCTGCCTTTCCTGGCCTCTCTTCTGTATATAATTGAGGTCTTGCTTCACAGCTTGTCTGTTCTGCATGAAAATGAAGTGTCTGGTGATGCACCCCTTAAAAGCTTGTCTGTTCTCTATGTAAATGCGATCTTGCCTACCTAAAGTCTCCAGATCCCATTTGTGGAGGTGACTGTGGAACTTTTCAGACGTCAGATATGCACATAATCAATCTGAGAAAGAAAAAATTGATGGTTATTAGAGTTTGTCAGAATTTTTGGTTCATTGGAAACACTGATGCTTCAAGACTTATTTTCTTTCTGAATTAGGAGGAATAGCTGAAATCCTGAAATCTTCTACTGAGTGAAAAATGTCTAAAATTACAACAGTTTTTATAAAAATAATATAATTTTTTATATTTTTAAAATTATTCCAAGTTAACACAGTGCTATTGAAAACAGCTGTTCCCTGGGTAATACTTTCAGTACTGCTCTTGTCTTCTTGATTAAATGAGAAACACTCTGAAAGATTTAGTGTTACTCTTCCAGTCCAATCTCTACTCAGTGGTAACTGTACTTAAAACTCATTTTAAAAGGTTAGAAAATATGTAAATATCATGCAATGTCTGGCTGTATTTCACACTGTAACATGACACATTCCTAACAAAGCCTATCAAGTAATATTTCTGACAGACCTCAAAATAATATAGAAATAGTCAAACTAATATAAATGAAAAGGCATAACAATATTTTGATAGTAAAACCTTTATTTTGATATTTCCAAAGAAGATCACATTTTACTTTCAGAAGTTTCCTGGAGGGGAGTAATTTCATCAAAATCAGTAGCACCTCATGAGGCACAAACCCCTCTGCTTTTCATCAGAACATTATTTCCCAAAAGAAAGCTGCTTTAACCACAAGCTTATAACTAGAGTTGATTCATACCAAGAATTTGATTATTTTAACTTCTATACATCCATTTGTGAGCTTAAGATGGAGTCACAAAGGTCAGGACCAACTAGCTCACCATAAATTGTCCAAGGAGATGATCAGGAGCAGAGAGAGTTTCCATGCTGCCAGGAAGGTTTGGCAAGAGAATAGCAGAGGAAGACAAAGCAGGTGGAAGCAAATGTCTTCATTATATTGAAAAAGGATTACATATTACCAGTGTTTGATCCCATTCTGCTCAAGATTCACCCACACATGCAGCAACCCACAGCAACATATTTATCAGCACATTCATATTCATTGGACTTGTATTCACTGAGGTGTGAGGCCGATGCTGTCCACCAGAAAGGGGCAATGCCCAGTCAACTCTCATTCTAGTCTCTCTGAAGCTAGAAACTGAAACAGCTCTGATGGGCTGCAGCATACGCTCCGTACTTGGGGACCCCTCTCCATCAAGAGAGGAAAAGAGAAATGTGTCTTCACCATTCCTTTGTGACACTGCAGGCTCATTTGGCTGAGCTGCTTTGAGGTAACTTTGCTACTTTCTTCATCTTCAGTGTTCCAGCTTAGATCAAAGCACATCTGAACTCAGTAGGAAACTTTTGAAATTAAAGTGTAAAAGTAGAAATAATTTTTTAGCCCACCTAACTGGATAAAAGGCTATTCACCAGAATTAATGTTTGTACTGTCAGAAAATAATGTGGTTTCAAAAGCACATTCAGCTGTTTAGTTCTTTGGGTTCAAGTTTTAGTTTTTTGGGGTGGGTTTTTATTTTTCATTCTGCTCTTCAGGTGGTGCTTTCACATGTTTCCATGATACTTAGCTTTTTTTGCTTCAAATTTGGGCACTTTCTATTTGAATGATGCGGTGCATGTACTTTAACATACTTAAGGCAATATCTCTTTGCAGTGAAATACAGCACTATTCAAATGAGCTTTTTTGATTAAAGAGTGTATTTAATTTTAAGCCTTGCCTTTTGAGCCCACTTTTCATCTTACAGTTGACTTCAAATCTCAGAAGTCTGGCTGCAACAGAATGATACATCAGCTTCTTTTCTACAACAGCATGGCGGTTGCATGGAAACTACATACTTTCCTATTTTCTACCTTTTCTTTAATGTGAAGATACAGTAAGAGAACACCTTCCATGGACTGTATTTTAAAAATGCTGAGAGCAGTTAGAAAAAACACCCTCTTCACTATAAGTATATATAAGATCTGAAGAAAAAGCCTTCAAGTTAATGTGTACAAAATCTGGTGATGATCTAAAAATTTTCAAAATATCATACACTGGACCCAAATGGGCTCTAAAATATTCCAGGGCTTTTGACATTATTGCAATTGTTGTCAGAGAAAGACATGATATCTCTCAAAGCAGAATCTACATAATGCTCCTGAAAGGGTAGACGGGAAGAAAACATTTCTTTTGGAAAGAGACAAAAATACCTCATGATCTTCCTCCAATGGGTTGCTGGTACAGCACAGGGCCAAATGCCAAAAATTTTAAATTACTACAACTTTTGTAGAACTTTATATTTCCTCTGTATCTCTCTGGGAGAGAGAGACAATCTTGCTTTGATAGGGCTGGGATATTTGTATCTATAAAGCACTTGAAAAACTCATAGGAAATTTTACAGCAAAGCAAGAGTAGATGTTCTCAGGAAGATGAGTTTTTTCCCCGCTGAGCACAGTCTTTTTAACACTGAGAAGCACCATCTGCATTGCATTATAGAATGCTTTTTAAAGAATCACTGGCAAAAAGTATAGCCCTTGATTCTTACATCTTGGAGACAAAAATCATGGACTGTACACTTCATCTGAAAAGTAGCTATTTAGCAGAGAGCCAGAGTGTGAGCCACTCATTCACCATAGGCAGTCTCACTCAGATCTGTGAATAAATGTTTCTTAAAAGGGACCAGAGATGTGCAGATTACTGCCCTGTATTCTGGTTTGAACTTTTTTCCACCTAGCCAGTAAGAGTGGATCTTCTTCTTTGTATCTGACTATTAGGTATCATTTAAACCTTGTACCTTCACAAATACGACCAAATTCTCTGGATCTCCATTAGCTTGGAGGCACATACAGTGCTGTGAACCTGATCAATCATCTTCACTGTTCCAGGGACCCAATAAAACTATTAGCAAATATGAGTGACTCACAAAATACTACCTGCATGTCTTCCCTTTCAGTTCTGTTTTGTGTGAAATCACTTGCATGTCAGCTCTGAGACTTCAGTTCGAATGGGTGTTGTGTAAGGCTATGCACTTCAAAATATGGTGATTGTCAACCACAAGAAAGCAAGCATAGCATGGTCTGATTAAATGAAGGGCCACTACAGTGATGCTAGGGGGTTCGGCAGCTGTGGGACACCCCAAAGTTTTAAGAGACTCACTAATCAACACTGTGGCAATGCAAGGGCAATCAGTGAGGCTTGGAATGAGGAGCCAAGAAACCTTCAGTTCTAGCTCTGGAACTCTTTTATGCCTTGATAAAAAGTTTTGAATGTTTTCTGTAGGTCATTTATTAGACCTAGCAGACTATACAGTACCAATTCATCATGTATTATAACCTCCAGAGAAATGGCAAGGTAGATATTTAAGCAGGACATTATCAGTGCTGAGAAAATTTGTGCTATAGTATTTCTCTTCTGTTACTGGTAACATAAGGCTAGGAACCAGGGCTCTGAACAGCCTTTAAGATTTGAAGTCTCATGAGTACTAGAGAGACGTAGGCTCACAGACACCTCATAAATCTGAACCGTGGATATTGTTTCCTTTCTCTTCTGGGATGATTGAATCATTTCAAACAGCAGAAGAGAAAATAAGGAATAACAATGTGGGACTAATCAAGTTTATACACAGTTTTATCTTGGAAATAGCAGTGCTAAAGAGTCATTCTTCACATTTCAGTGCTAACAGCTTCCACGTAAAGGAATGCTGGGAAAGGCAGACAAGTGCCAATACTAAAGTCAAGCTGGATGGGAAGCAGGTCTGTTGAAAAAGACCTAGGGGTGTTGGTAGATAGCAATCAGAACATGAGCAAGCTGTATGCCTGGCAGCAGCGACAGGCTGTATTAATAGGAGCACAGCCAATAGACTGAGGGAGGTGTTTATCCCCCAAATCAGCACTCATTAGCCCATATCTAGAATACTGCATCCAATTCTGGTTCCCCCAATGTGAGGATGACACTGATAAACTGGAGGAGGTTTATGAGAGGTCACTAAGACGTTTGGGGCTGGAACACTTGCCCTTGAAGAGATGTTGAGACAACTGGTCTGATTTCACCTAAGAAAGAGGAGGCTTCAGGGGACCTCATAGCAGCCTCTGCAGCACCCAGGAGGAGGTCATCCCATGGTCCACCCTGTGGTCTGACTCTACAGCAGACCCTCATCTAAGCAGGAGGTTGGACTAAAGACCTCCAGAGGTCCCTTCCAGGCTGCGTTAGCCTGTGATCCTATTTCTTTAAGGGTTACTTCTCAGTTCCTGCCTTTCTGTCTTCCTTCCTTATCTCTGTCTTTACCTTTATGTATGTTTTTCATTTTGTGTATTCTGTTCATTTACATGTTTAAAGTTCATTTTGTCCATTTTCATTTCCCATCCCCAACGTTTTTGGTTTTTTTTGTCTTCCTAGCAGATTATTGTTTCAAGGTTGTTCGGTCTTCTCCTCCATTTTATTTCCTTCCTTTGTCCTGCCAGCCATCATTAAGATTTTCTTGTTTCAAGCAACATTAGTCTTTATCCATTGATCTTTAGACAGAATCGAAAAATAAAACGTCAGACTTTCTAGTTCTGTTTGCCTTACCTAATCTATTTCTGATGCCATTTCAGAGTTAATATTAGTACCCATTTAAATACAGCGTGCTGTGTCGAGAGAACAACTTGACTCAGATTTGAGTCATTTCTCTCTGATGCAGAATTAAAGGCATTGTAGTAGATGCTTGGATGTTCATCGATATGAGATATACTTAACATTTAGTACAGTCAAAGCAAATCAATAGAGTTCTGAGTCCACTCAGATCTAATTGTAGATCAGAGTTTGCAAATGAGCAGATAATGAAGGTGTCTTGGTTAAGAAAAATATTCATCAGTCTGGATGCTAAGCTGGTCTCCCAGTAAAAAGAGGTGGACTGAGACAAATTTTAACAGCCACTGTAAAACCAGCATTGGGTAAAAATAAAGAGATGCACTGCAGCAGTTGTGGCTTCAGTGGCCATAATATAGGGAAATGCCCAAATAGAATTTTTTTTGCATCTGAAATTAAGAGAACACAGCCTCCACTCCCTTGTCTGTTTGCAGGAGTCTGTGTGGGAAGCTCCTGAGCCTCACACTCATCTTCAGTGTCAGTGAGGGGAATAAGGTGCCTAAATAGGCAGACTGATCTAAAACCTGGTGGAGAACTGATCTAGTAAAGCCACTGAACTTCAAATCACCAAGTCATAGGGGTACTCAGGTCACCTAACCCCACACCCCATCCTGCATAGGGACTGTTCCTTGTCCTGCTCCTCAGCTCTAGAGGGCATGGATGGGTTATTTTACCTTATTTTGCAGTTCTGCCTGGGATCATCTCACTACTGAGTGGGCTGCAAAGCACAAAAAGGTTTTTCGAGGTGTACACCACAATTAGAAACAAGCTTTTTAGTAAGTTGATCCAGTTTGCATTGCAAGTCTAAGGTCTATTAGGTTGCTTGAAAACTATGGTAAATTATCCCTCTGGCATGTATCTTTTTAATCACTGCTGTGTCTAGAGTTTTATTTCTCTCTCTAACCTTGTAGCAGGAGACATTCAAAAGAACAGTACTGTTCCTTTCTGCATTTAACTAAACCAAGATATGACTCCTGGGGATAGTTTAATGGGGAAAAGAGCAAGACAAGAACATCATCTGCCAGCATATTAATGTTCCAAATTATGCGCATCCTTCTTCATAAAGATGGTTTCATTAATTCCAAGTCAAATAATATTGATTCTCAATGTGACACAAAGACAGGTGATCACTGTAATCCAACTTACAAAGCAATCTGAACAGCAGCTGAGGCAGGAGGGAATGGAAATTCTTGACAGCTGTTTTTGCCAAACAGTCACTCTTATGAGCAGTAGAATGATACTTTTACTGGAGCGAAGAAAATTTAAACATGCACAGATAATTTAAGCAAGCCTTTTCTGAAATCAGAAGAAGAGGAAAAAATGTTGTCTAATTTCCAGTTTCTTAAATTGCATTATTATTATTAGTAGTAGTAGTAGTAGTAGGAGTAGTAGTAGTAGTAGTAGTAGTAGTAGCTCTGAACAAACTGTTTTGTAGAGTATAAACTAACACATCACTGCATTTCTGGGGGAAATAGAGAGTGTATATAATTTTCCAATAGGAGCAAAACTTTTCAAATAAACTCTATTTTTCTTACAGTAAGGTTACCTCCACACCAACCCTTAGAGAAGGAAATGTTCAGAAAAGGGATTCTCTTGCCATTCCTCTTACTGTTAGTTTCATACATGATATGAGCTATATAAATTCCATGTGTCCCATTTATCATTTTCATTGACAGATTCAGTTCTCCTGTAATGAACTGCTAACTTTCTACCACCTCCAGTAATACAATGCATCACTTTCTTTCTTTGAATATCTTAAGGCTTGTCACTGTGACTCCTTCTGTCTCATCATCTGTCTAATACATATCCAGGCACTCTGCAGACTCTGTTATACGGATGGGGTTTTTTTCAGGGGAGAAAAATCCTTGCCTAAATCCCAAGAACAGAAGCCAAATGGATGTGAGTTGAAAAATAATATTGATAAATCATGTCAGGGAAACTAGTTAAGCCTCTTTTTGGTTAGACAATCAAGTTAGTTGAGCTTTCCCAAGAAACATATACACCAGGAGAGGAAGAAACTGCAGTGGAGTATCAATACTGTAATGAGATGTAGAAAGCCATAGAGAGATGCTGAATAACCTGATTCTTCCTGTGTAAATCTAGGTCCTGTAGTACCAGATCTGTCCTGACTCAGACAATCTGACTCATTCTGTACTGTGCTTGTGACTTCAATATATTTTCTGTCATGACAATCCTTTCATCTTCCTCCATGTAAATCTGTGTCACTTTGTCACGATGGACACATTCAGCACGACAAGATTTTCTGTATCAGAACTCTTTTTCAGCTCTTTTCACTGCTCCCTTGCATGTCAAGCCTGAACCACATCCCTACCTGCCACCCACTGCCTCTTCAAAGCTTGAGTACACACACACACAAACACCACACAAAACACTTACTAAAAAGAAAGGACATCATTCCCATTAATTTCTGGCATCAACACTAACAAAGCAATCCATCGCTGAAAGCCATGTCAATAGGTACATCCACCCTACCAGATAAGAGAGAGCTAGGAAGTGATTTTTCAGCACAGGGCCATCCTCACTCTTCACCTGCTGGCTGCCCCTCTGCCCCAACAGTTTCTCAAACATGAAGCTCCCTCTAAAGACTGGGCCTGATGGGAGGAGGATGGATAAGACTGCACAAAACTGGGATCTAAATTCATCTCAGTTGTTTAACAAGCTTGTTGTTATTACCCACTTTCCTTCTGTAGGAAATAGGGAAAAATAAGCTACTCCATATCTCTTACCTTGTACTATGGTTTAAGACAAATCCCTTTCTGAAGGTTCCTCTTTCCGTTATTGACTAAAGTAGGAGCCTGAAAAATCTGTGTAGATTCATTTGCTGTTTTTAATGACTAAAGTTATGTAAAATGGGTTCCACTCTTGAAGTGGTCCATGCCTGCACTGTCTGTAGATTGCCAGCTGCTCTAAGCAGAGATTTACATGCCCTCCTTGGTGTTTTGTACTGTAGTTATCAAATCCACTTTTATGTGTGTTGATTGATATCCTAGGGACTTCAAATATCATGCACAGACATGGAAAATCTGTCTGTGAAGAGCCTAGATAATTGCAAAATTACTTACAACAAGGCATGGAAAGGCTACTGCAGCTCCAGCTATTATTACAGAGCAGCTCACTCCTCCAGCCTGAAGTGAGAGAAAATATACAAAATATGTATCTATGCATTTGATAGCACGTTGAATGTTATTCTGAATATACTTACAAAAACAAGGACTCACATTTCAGCTGCTGTAGTGAACCAAACAAGCCTTTCAAAGAAGAAAAAAAGAGTCAAATGCATGATCTATAATTATAGCTCAGTAATTTATAAGGAGAATGGGACTGTATTTCTCTAGCAATTGTGTTAACATATTCAGTGTATTATGGCTTAACATTTCTGCTTATCAGCTCTGTGCCCTCTTATTTTCATCCTCTTCTTTGCATCCCTTTGGGACACAGATACTTTGTACTGCCAGATTCTCAAAGGATTAAAATAGTGAGTTTGAACCTGCAATTCAGAAAGTGGCGTGGTTCCATGGGCAGCTCTGAAAGGTTCCATGAAAGGGGTAGGGAAGGAAAGCTCAGACAGGCTGGATAGCTGTCCCCTCACACAGAATCTCTAAAGGATTTTGCACCTACCTTCAGCATCTACAAATTGAAGAAAGGGTGGAACCACTGAAACAACAGAATCTGATGCCTGCAAATGGAAATTAGAAATTAAATGCCAGGTCGTAATTCCTGAAGATCAAAATTAGTGCATCTGCTTGCCAAGAATTATGGCAAACCTAATAACTCTTCCAGCCCTTCCAATGAAATAAGATGTCTTTCTAAAATTGTATGTACAGTAAGCTTTACAGCAGTTTCTTGCAAACCCTGAGCGACATCCCGTGCAGGGTTGCTCAGACATGTTAGCTCAAGTCCTGGATGCCAGGTGGACATGTCAGGACAGCATTGTTTCTCACTAATCAACAGAATTAATTAGCGTGGCACACCATTGCATTAGAAGAGCTATGTTACTTACAGTTGCACAACTAGAGCATTTGAAGTTGGATAAGAAGCCTCTTTGTCTCACCACATAGATATAAATATTCAAAAAAACTTGTTTTCCATGAATAAAATTCTCCATTCTGAGATAAGCAAGTATTCAGAGCAGACCATCGTAATGGCCCATAGTTCTTCAAACTACATCCCTCTGTAAGCGTGAGCTGTGGAGGATTTATCCATATGCTATACTCTGGATTACCTCCACTATTCTCTGTCTCTTTTGATGAATGTGTCAATTTTTTCCTAAAATACAAAATTATTCACCATTTACTGACCTAATATATAGTTGTTAATGGGTGTACTTACAAGGGATTTAGAAAACATGAAGGCACTTGAATTTACCTGTTCTTAAAAGTGCACTTTGCTGCTCTCAAGGGAACACAGGAAGGTGCTGTCACACATTGTTGGCTGAAAAAAGAGTCCACAATGTGAAAGTGGTACAAGAGATACCATCACCATGAGGGCATCCTCACTGCCTAGGGTGATAACGCCACACTCTAACTAATAGTGACACTTATCATGTCAAAAAATACTATGTCTGGATTAATGTTGCCAAATATTACACTACATTAAAATGCATTACTTAGTGTACATTGCATTAACGTAAATATTACATTAATTACGTTACTATTACATAAAACTGCACAATTCTAAGGCTGGCATGCAGCACGCCTTCTTCCTTTGAGTGTGTTACAGCAAGCACGAATGAAGTGTGCTTTACAGTGAAAAATACCAAATGTTTTAATATTACTTTCAAAAGAAAAATTTGTTTTTATTTTCTGTCTCAGCTGTAAAAATAAAATATTTCCAGTCATACAGAGCCAGAGCTAGTCTTTGGTTAGATACATTCTCCTATCCTTATTGAGACAGATATGATAAAGAATACTGAATAAAGCTTCAAGAAATTAACTGAAATATATTTTCCACTCTCCTTGCCCTCTTCATTTGCCATTTAATCATGGTCCTAGTGACACGGATACAGGGTTGACCTGCTAGACAAATAGACCTGTTTTTCTTCTGTGTTTCTATTCTTACAGCTTGTCAGCACCCAAACCCAGCAGGATCAGGAAGAATGAAGGAGGAAGAACAAGTGGAAGTAGACACAGCTGGGCCTGGCACATCCACATTTTCAAGTGGCCTGAGGTGTTTCTACAGCCCATTGTTTTCCTCTCATAGAGATTGTGGTGGTACGGCTGCCCTGGTGGCTTTTTAGTAAATAATCCATTTTGGTTTCCTTTTCTGTAAGACTGAGTTCAAGCTGCCCAATCCTCAAGTTTATTTTTCAGTTTCTTTACAGAGGTTAATGTGGAAGAAGAAAAATTAAGACCAATTCAGTAGCTACTTTAGAAGTGTTTACTCACCTCAGTTATGATGCATTATAGGGAGTGGTAGAACTTACTGGAGAGGGAAGAAGAAATGGAAAGAAATTAAATACTGTTGAGAGATTAAGGGGAAAAAAAAAAAACAAACCAAAAACCTGAAAGTTAAGCAGAGGTACAGCAAGTGTTTAGTCATGCACAAATTCTCAAATACTTGTCTCCTACTGTGCTCTGAAACAATTAATTCTGGTCTTGACCAGGCACCCTGCTAATGATTCTGCTGTTCCTACCTCTTACACCAACTGTAGATCAAAATCAAATTCACATTCTTGCAACATTGTTAAAGTGCAAGGAATCTCTTTAAGATGAATCCTTAACAAAGGGTGAAATAGGTCAAAAGAGCACACTTGCAACTCACCAATCCAATAAAATCTTTCAGTCTCCTGAATGAAACGCCTCTGTGCAATGCTAAAATAAATGATTAGGGTCTTTCTGATGGAGACAGTTTATGTGTGAGAGAATTTCAACACATCCAAATGTCATCGCAAGAGACACAGCTGTCATACCTTCGATGCCACTAATATTTTAAATGAATGCACAGTAATCTTCAGAATTCACACACTGAATATGCCTCTGTGGGAGCAAACCTCATTTCTTTGCCTCCTGCTGTTAATTCTGGAGGCAGTCTGTGCTTATTACAGTGTTTTTTCTTGTGAGGTTATTGGACCACTACTAAACCAGAAGAAGTTAAAGAGGGATGGAGTAAAGAAGACAGGATCTAAGACAGCCTCAATTCTTAAGAGTCAGAAAACAGGTTTTGTGTGGGATGAGTTTACTGTCTAGCCATTTACAGTGGAATAGATTGCATCTTCCTTGGAAAACTTGCTTTTGTCAGGATTTTGGAGGACCTGCCAGCCAAAAGGGCTGTTCTTTTGCTCCTAGATGGTTAAAAATATGCAGTCTTAGGTCAGTAGCCAGGGAGAGTCAGCTAAAGAGTCAAGCAGAAAACAAGGTGGTTCTCCATACTTAGACAGTAGACCCAAGCAAACAGCTTGGGGTCTACAGCTCCTTACCAAAGTATGTTGGGGAAGCAAAGGGTCTACATAGCTTCAAGGAGGGGGACTGGGCAAGTACTCAAACCTGAGAGTGAGAGGTGCTGGGCAGACAAATTGCACATCAAGCTGACAAAATCCCCTAAACTAGCCCTCAGATTTTGCATCTCTTTGATTCCAAACAGATAAACTTTTTCTGAATCTCAGAAGATTACATCCATGCACTTTGAAGCGTTTTTGTTTTAGATAAATTCAATAGGAAATCAAGCATTCATAAGGAGCTAAATGATCTATTTTGACACAGACATCATCCTTGCAGGATTCACTTTGTTCACTCAGAAAGTGTTTGCAGAATGGTTGTCATTCAGGAAGAAATAAGAGTTTATAAAAAATCATGTAAATTTAGTCCCGGAGGCAATAAGTATGTCTTTGTAAAAAATACAGTCCTCAGAAAGATTCATAAAATGAGACAATCTAAGAATATGGGATCAGATTCCAGCACACCAGAAAAGTGGGAAAATATTCTGATATCAATAAGAAGAACAATTAAAATCCTATGTCAAATTTCAGGAGAAAAAAAAATACATTGTTCTAGAAAAGGCTGAAACATTATAGTAGCCTAATTCCACATGAATGATGATAAAATCAGGTTGGCTTTCTACTGATCAAACTCTATTTTCAAGTACTTGCTGCTGTAGAAAACATAAAATAAAAAAACAGCAGAGATCTGAAAAATAAAATAATCATGCCAGATTGTTGGTTTGTTTGTTTATTTGTTTGTTTTTGCTTGTGGCTCATAACTGAATGTAGCATCAATATAATTTTGTAAAAGCTTTTTGGATTGAGTTTTCAAGGGGTTTTATGTCTGGTTTCCCACCCTCTGGCAAATATAAACCTCTTGCAGCTTGTCTCACATTCTATATTTCAGATTCCCAGCTCTCTAAATCCCACACTTCTGAGTCTGTAAATGCATCTGCTACGGGAGCTGATACATGTAGCTGGAACCTCTTTTCTTACTCTATAATCTAATGCACTTAGAGAACCAATGAATATGTGTGAAAGGAGGGGCTTTCTGGCTAAGGGACTCCCTGCAGGGGAACAGCTGTTACAACGGCAAAACCTTAACTGAAGCCAGGCAAACACACTCACATCTCTCAGTGGCTTTGTGCATCTAGGTCTGGCAAGACAACTCCCCCCCTTCTCTTCCTTCCTCTGCAAAAAGTCAGCAAACTAACACAGAGGAACTTAAAGAAGACTGGACCTCGGTTGTGAAACGTTTCAGGGGATCCAGGAATGGCCTGGATCAGCAATATCTCCTGGTTTAATCACTTTGCTCTACATGAAGAACATTTCAGGAAGTACTTAAACAGCACTGAGGATTACTTAGCTTTGCTATGTGGGCCCAGACGGAGCCATCTGTTCTTGCCCATGGCTTTGGTGTACACCCTGATCTTTGTTGTTGGGGTGGTGGGTAACTTCTTAGTTTGTCTGGTAATCCTCAAGCATCGGAACATGAAGACCCCGACCAATTATTATCTCTTCAGCCTTGCCATCTCAGACCTGCTCGTGCTTCTTTTCGGGATGCCACTGGAAGTCTATGAGATGTGGAGCAACTACCCTTTCTTGTTTGGGCCCATTGGCTGCTATTTCAAGACGGCACTCTTTGAGACAGTGTGTTTTGCCTCCATCCTCAGCGTGACCACAGTCAGCGTGGAGAGATACATCGCCATCCTCCATCCTTTCCGTGCCAAGTTAGAGAGCACTCGCAAGCGTGCCCTGAGAACCATCATGATGCTCTGGGTCCTCTCTGTCCTCTTCGCCCTCCCCAACACAGGCACCCATGGCATCATGCTGCAGTATTTCCCCAATGGCACCTTGATCCCTGGCTCTGCTACCTGCACCGTGGTCATGCCCATGTGGATCTACAACTGTATCGTCCAAATTACTTCCTTTCTCTTCTATGTGCTGCCTATGGGGGTAATAAGTGTGCTGTACTATCTGATGGGGCTACGAGTAAGTCCTGCTCCAGCTGTGCTCCATGTTTCCTTAGCTCATTCTTGTGTGTTTGTGTCTGTATTTGTCTTTTAAATGTTTGTACCATTTTCTTGCCCATGTTTTCCTACCAAAAAGGCAGAAGTATTTTAAACCTCTGCAAAGAGTGGATCCAACTCTTTCTTTCTTTGGTGTAATCCCATTCTCAAATGAATATAGCTATGTAGAAAAATAGGGAAATAATTTACCCCAATCTTTTTTTAAAAAAACTTACCATTACTGCTGCTCACATTTGAATGTTACTTAAACATCCAAGTCTGTAGATTGATTTCACCCCCTCAGAGATTTCCACCTTTGCAGCAGGGACTAGAATGAAATAAGCCACAAAGAAACTGTGAAAAGAATAAAAAGGAGCAGGCTAATGTATATTATTTTGTTGGACTAGATCATCTCCTGAGGTCCCTTCCAACTCCTACCATTCTGTGATTATGATTTGTTTTCCCTCATCTTGTGACTGTGGAATTTCCATTGCATTACTTTTTTTTTTTTTTCTCCTCTCCTGGAGATGGTGATAATATTCAGTTGTTAAAACTCACAAAGCTGTCATAAACTGAGATGCTACCTTATTGCTGCAGCTAGCAAATTCAGCAATTGTTTTTTTATAAAACTACAGCATAGTTTCACCATCAATTAAGGCTACTTTAGAATTGTCTCTTCAGAAAGTGAGACTAATTTTACCAAGTATTCATCATTTAAATACATGGAAAAATCAGTATCACAGTGTTATAAATCTATGTAGCACAACACTGAAATGCACTGCTAACCATAGAGACCCAATCACTTTTTTATTCTCATACATTACTCATACATACATATATTTTGAAAATATAAAGCCTATCTCATTGCACTGAATGTAAATAAAAGTTTAAAAAGCTGTGTCTGATCATATAGCAGGAAAGTGGTGTGATACACTAGTAAAGACAAATGAATTTACCGAATACTGTGCAAGAAATTCAACCAAATCTGTGCTGGTGTATGTATAATATTGTTGTGCTGGCTGATAGTTACTATTTTTTGAAACTATACAGAAGCAACTTTTCCTTACCTAAGAAAAGCCACAAGGATTAACTGCTAGAAATCCATAGGACACCATAGATCTTTGAGCAATGAATGGGTTTAATTATCCCCACAGCCCAAGTTGCTGTTGTGGGGTCTTTTTATAGTTTCACTGAAAAGTTTGCAAAATAAGACCTGGAAGGAGGCAAAAATGCTGAAAATATAGCTGTTTAAAGAAAAAGAAAGAGAAATCCCCAAACTAATAGAAAGAAGTCTTGAAGATTGCAATAGCTTCTATTTATGGCAGCAGGTATTCCTAATCCCCATCCCAGAAGAGAAGCCAGGTACCAGGTGAAAGCTGCTCCCCCTAGACCTCTGTATATTCACAGATATGTTCAAGCTGTCTTTCCTAAGAGCTGCAGTGTTCATTGTTTATGCATCTGCTTTTCTGTATATCCAACTCAGACTTCCAAATTTTGAACAACACCCAGCCTGGGTGTATCTGCACTGCACTCTAAATTGCACTAGGCAAGATAGTTTTATTTTTTCAACAGAAATTATAGAAAAAAAAATATAATTTTTTTTCAAGAGAAGACACTTTTTATCTACTCATAGAGGATGAAATCTGTGAAGCTACAGCAGCACTCCAGAGTCTGCCGAGTGCCATGTATTGTTCATAGACTCTACAGAAAAGCTTAAACTTGATCCAAAGGTTGTACAACAGCTCAAATTCAGCAAACAGAGGCATAGGCTTTCCAAGTCCAGGCTTTGTGAAAAGGCATTTCCTCACCAAAGTTACTTCCTCAAGCTTTGTCTATGTTCAGGAGAGCCTCAAGATGCAATACAGAAGGAAGCTTGTGCGACACATTAAGCAGCTGCAAGAGGGTAGCAAACATGGGTCAAAGAGTAGCTGAGTTCATTTTTAATTTTATACCTTGCAAAAAGGAAAAAAAAATATTTGTCTTTCTCACTAGGAAATTCATGGCCAACAGAGCCTTCAGGTTGATGACCTTATGATCAAATACCTCATGATCTTATTGGATATAATTTTAAGTCTTGTTGGCTTAGTACTACAATGTTATGGTCAATAGATAGTTCCAGAATTAGTGTAAAGAGGACACTGTTGATTACACTGTAGTCTGATTAGGCTGTGGAAGTTTCCTGCTGCCTCCTTCATGGGTTCCTCATCACAGCTGCCTTAAGGACCGACCCCTAAATTAGCCAGGCCTTTCTTTAAACCCAATTCAGCTACTGGGTTACTGGTTGCAACCTAGAGCCAAAAAGCTGAGGAGGAAGAGAAGAGGGAGAAAATTAGAAGATGGGGGAATGGCTGCTTGTAGAAGTTAATTCCTGCAGTGTTGATAGAGATGGAGTGGCATTTCTTGGGAAGAAGGCTGTGTTGCAGCAGGATTCAGTGCAGCGTACCTGTCCATTTCCTTCAAATTGATCTCTAGAAGGACACAGGGATAGGTGGCTATCTCTGGTTGTTTAAAAGTCAGGTTCTGTTTAACTAGGATTTTTGACTGGGATTTATCCCACCTGTTTCAGACATCTGTGAGGGAATCTAGATGATTAGATGGGACTAGATTGACCTCACCTAGGGTGACTCTTCTGTTAAGAGTCCAACACTTCTCTTAGTGCCACTTCCCCTCAGTAATGTATTGGACACACTGGTAATTATTATTTCAACTGTTTTTTAATCAAGACAACTTATTCTCACCAATGTACAGCTGGTTCAGATTTGCTCATCAAAATCCATTTTTCCTCTAAATACCCAGTTATTAAAACCAGAATCTTCTGTGGCCAGTGACTGCTTTTGGCTAATTTCTTCAGAGCCCAGCACACTCCTGGAAGGGTTTGTCCTCTTTCCAGAGAAGTTGTCCTGCAAACATTGCACTCACTAACAAATTTTCCTTTGCCATAGGAGTGAGAAAAGAATAGACCCAGGATGCAGTTCAACAGAGAGGTGACAACTGCTTCAGCCCAGTCACTCAAGTAGGCAGGATTGCATGCTTTAACACAAGCCATGTGGTTTTTAAATATCGATTTTTCCATGAGCTGGAGAGAAAGTTTGATCACCACTCATATCAGACAGGCCAAGGAACTTGCAGAAAACAGTTCTGCTTTTGCTGAGTGACCTCACTCGGTTTGCCTGGGGATAGGTGAGGTCCTAGCTTAGCTCTGCCTTTTGATTTCTAGTATGAAATGCTGTAGCTAATAAAGATGTGGGGAGAAATCCAATTTTCAGCTTCTCACTCCAGACACTTTTAACTCTCTTGCAGTGAATGGGTAACATTCATCTCCAGGCAAACCTACATAGCCTCGTACATCCACAGTGCTGTAAAAGTAGCCACTACCTTGGTTGGAGTTCTTCCTCTGTCAAGCCATTGGCATGAACTCAAGTGACAACATCTGCCATGGACTCTTTTTTTTTTTTCCTTCCCCTTTGTCATAACTCATCATTTCATTAAATTACAACCACTGAGTTATTCTTACTAGTTCCATGCCCATCTATTATCACTTGAGGCTAAAGAAGAACCTCATAGCATCATCAAAATGACAGGAGGAAGGTGAAAAATAAATATACATGTGTCCCTAGTTATTACAGCATCAGAACTTTGTATTCTCTGAGGCTTTGAAATATGCTTAGAATAAATTACTGTTGAGACTGGAAACCACTGAAGGGAAACTAGGGATTTTAATCAATCTGAACAGACATTTATCTCTAGATGTGTTACAAATCACCTGAGCCTCTTCCTTAAGCAACTGTGGCTATGACTAAAAGTTACAAAAGGAATAATGTAATGTGAGGCTGAATTTCACTATAATTGAATATAATTTGATTTATGTGTTTCCCTTTTATGGGTTTTATGAATAAATAAACCGTCGAAAGAAGGTCAAATTTTATCATCCTTACAGAGAAATATTGTTAACCAAAAATCGGGAAGCAAAGTCACAGTGTAAAAGGTAAAAGAAAATGACACAATTAGCATGTTTTCACAAGATTTTTAGAAATCGGGATTGATTTCTAACTTTTACCTAATTTTTTATATACTTTACCATGTAATTAAAAGTTTTGTTTCCAGTTTCTCTCTGTTGAAAATATCATCAGTCCAAATCTGTTGGCTAATCAGAAGTTCCCACTTCAGGAAGCTGAGTCCAATTATGCACTCTCCATAGATGATTTCTTTTCTAATCAAAGCAATTGTTCTGATTATCTAACCCTGATCTTTTCATCACCAAAACACCAGTGCTCTTGGCATAAGCATATTGCAGAATTATTTCAGGGAGGATCAGATTATTATTCTTTATGTTCATTTTTTAGAAGTCCAGGAAACACTACTGGAGAAAAAAAAATAAACCCTGTTGCAATTGAGCAGTATGTGGCTGAATCTGTGCATACCTTGCACACTGGCTGTCTCCGTGCATACCTTGCACACTAGCTGTCTCCAAGAGAACATATGTAGGTTTTGTTCATTAGATGGATTGACTATCAATTAGCCCAAAGACTCAGGGCATGAAATGAACTCCCTTGAATTCTACAGGAATTTTTCCAGTGCTTACAGCTGTGTTTCACTAAGACCTCTCTGGGTATTTTTTTGGATCATTGGTTTGTGCTTAATTGTGGGGAACCCTTTTAGGAAAATAAACAAACAAACAAACAACACTTGGCTAGAAGATAAAATAATGCCTAGCAAAATACTGTTGAAATTGAGCACAAACTGTGAACTAAATATTGACTCATTGAGAAAGGACAAGTGGGGAACTGAAATACAAACTTCTGTAAATATGCAGTCTCAGATGCATAAAATCTGCAGATTGTTTTGAAGCTAAAGCTTCAATATTTCCCTAGACTAAAACTGAAATGTAAGCACAGATTTTTTTTTCAGTGAGTCCTGAGTTGCCCCAAATTTTACTTTCTCATACTACAGCTATCAAAATATCAAACAGGCTATGTCTGGTGGGGATGTCATCTCCTGTCTCTTTCTGTTTCCCTCTTTTGCCAGTTGAAAGGAGACAAATCGTTGGAAGTGGAGGAAATGGCTGTGAACATTCAGAAACCATCCAGGAAATCAGTCACCAAGATGTTGTGTGAGTAATGAGTCCTTCTAGGGAAAAAAAAAAAAAAAAGTATTTAGTCTTTCTTCCAGCTTTCTGAACTATTTCTGCTCTGTGCGCCTAGTGAACCATATCTTTCTATGACAGACTTGTTTTTCTTCTCCCTTTTCTTCATGCTAGTTGTCCTAGTGATGGTTTTTGCTATCTGCTGGGCTCCATTCCATATAGATCGACTCTTCTTCAGCTTTGTTGTGGAATGGACTGAGCCTCTGGCTAATATCTTCAACTTAATTCATGTGGTGTCAGGTAAAGCTTTCTTCTTGCGCTTGCACAGGGACTGGGGAAAAAAAAAGTAGTTGTGAATGGTTTACTTGAAATATGTAGTCATTTATCTTGCAGGTGACATGAGGCATGCATGGAAAAGCTTCTTGGGGTCTGGTAGACAGTGGTGAGAATCATGCCTTAAATAAAAACGGCATGCAAGTTTCTTCAGCTTTCAAGATCTGTGCATGTTCAATACAGTTGTCTGAATAGTCACCAAAAAAAAAAAAAAAAGAAAAATAATAAAACAAGATATCATGTATCATTATCAGCTGCTTTTCCTTCTTGGAAATGTTCAGAAATGAAGTCTGCTATTATTCATTTGCTTTTAATGAATACACAGCAGCAGGCATTATCCTCCAGAGAGTCTCTCAGGCAAACAGGAAACTTTACCAAATGGCAAGGCAAAAGACTCACATACTGCTCAGAACTGAGTGATATAAGAGTTTATGGCCCTACCAGCCATAAAATGGAAGGCTTTTTCAAAGAGGAATCTTATTTTCAGTCTGCCATGGGAAAACGCTGAATATGGCCTTTAGGTAGCTCAAACAAATCCAGTCTCATGCAATTGTCCTGGTGTGTTGTAAGAAATTAGCTCCCCTCCTCTGGAAGTTCTCCTCTGACAGCTTTGATGGGGGCACCAGCTGTGCAAATCCTGCTGCAGGAATGAGGGTTGTGCTGGAGGCAGGTCAGTACAGCTCAGGACAGAGCTGGTTCCTGAACAACTGGAGATAGTGAGTTCCAGTTAATGATCTCTCCCACTTTCCCTGTGTGCTGCAGTGCCTGAGCTAGCCTTGGTGAGACATCCCTCTGCCTCTGCCTCTGCCTGGATGGTAGCAGGTAGAGATGTTTTGTCACTGTCTCCACCCTTGCACCCAAGCTTGGTGGAACAGAATAGGCAATGAAGAGATTTTCCTCTTCTGAGATTGTTCTACACAAAAACAATGTCTCTTTCTCCTTTCCCCCACCTTTGTTCTCTAGGTGTTTTCTTCTATCTGAGCTCTGCCGTGAATCCCATAATTTACAATCTATTGTCCCAGCGCTTCAGGATGGCTTTCCTCAGTGTGATCTCTCCATGCTGCAAGCACTGGGCCCCTAACCATGCCTCCAGCAAGATTCCTGCCCAGCAGAGCATCTTTGTGGTTGAGGACCACAATCTCATGGACTCTGCTGAAGACACAAGTCTCCCTGGCACCCAGAGGACATCTGTCAGCAGTTCTCAGCTCTCCACTGGTCTGTGACTTTCTATGTTGTGATCCAGATAAGAGAGAAGTTATCCTCCTAAAAGTCTGATTTCAGCAAGAAAAGCTCACAGACATGTCTTGAAGAATGAATGTGAAGACTGAAGAAAATGACTTGAAGAAAAAAAAAAAAGAAAAGAAACCCTCCTAGAAGTCTGATTTCAGCAAGAAAAGCTCAAAGACATGTCTTGAAGAATGAATGTGAAGACTGTAATTAGCAGGTGGTTGAGAAGCATTGTATTACCCTCAAGCTAATAAGGGGGCTGGAAATCTCAGCTTACTGGCTGCAAGCTATGCCAGCCAAAAGCTGCTTTACAAAAATGAGACACACTCCCAAAGTTACCAGAACAGGAGGCAGACACAACTTAACCAAGTCTTACCAAATGGCTTCTTGTCCATCAGCCTAAACGTCAGTTTACTTAGTTTGAAATGGGGCAACTTGCTGCACAAGCTTTATCTACCTACTTCTAGCTTTAGGCAAGCCAGTCTCAGTTTTTTCCCCTATGATCTTCTCAAGGTGTGGCTGTTGCAGGCCTCTCTATGCAACAGAGCAAGAAGGCATGAACAAGAACAGCTCTGATCTGGGCTGATAATCATGAGACCAGCTATTTCTGGGCCAAGAACTATTTCTGGGAGCTAATAAATATGAAAAGTGAACTTTTGCTTTCTGAGATAGAAAATCGTACCCTTAAATGGGTTATTTAAATTATATTATATATATATATATTGTTATCTATAAAACAAGTCTCAACGTTACTACCATATCTCCTCATACTATGTCTGACAACATCTACACAGTGCTGAACTGTCATGTGCATGCCACAGATTCATTTATTTCACCTGGGAAATAGCTATTGCTGGGAGCTGAAGATGTTCTTGGTGTGACTCCCTTGCCCAAAATGCAGCTAGTGGGGGACATCTGTCCAAGGAATGACAAATGTTTGCAGTCTTTGCAAGCTTATCCTGTACATCGAACAGCTTCATTTTTGCCCATCTGCCTGAACTGAGCCAGACCTTGTACAAATGGATTGTGGTAGGTCCCTGCTCTGCCTCATGTCTTACAGTTTGCAACAGCTTCTTATCATTGCTCAAACTTCAGATACTTATGTGTTTTCTCTGGCAGTGGAGTCCTGTGGTCATATTTCAGCAGACTCCACACCTGCCCATACCAGGTGGATTGTCAAAATCCAGGTTAGCAATGACCAGGAAGCCTTTCATAATGGAATTGGGACAAACCTGAAGGATCAGAGAAGCTGATACAAAGGCAATAAAAAAAGAGAGTTTTGCAGTGGTTTTACATCTATTAAATTCAGTTTTTGCCACAGAGCACTATATAATGTCTGAGAAACTCTCCTGCATGCCAGCCATGCAAAGAGATCCTGAAGACAGCACATTCACATCCAAATTGACGAGTTTATGAGCTCCACTAACTGCAAGGTCAAGACCCTACAGAGTTTTGTAAAGGGAGGACAGAGTGAATCTCTTACATGACAGAGAATTTTATAAACTTCTGTGTCCCAATTTTCAAAACCTGCTTGTGTTTCAGAGAAATGCCTCCCTTGTGCATGATGATGCAGGGCTAGGTTTAGCCACCACACTGGGCTCGGGCTTGGCATGCAATGCCACAGAAAATCATCAGATATGTGTCATCAAGGGGCTGAGACTTAGTTACATATTCAGAGTACATAGAATTATCATAACAAATAAGCATATTAGTTCCTGAAAGAAGATACACCATATGCATAAAGGTTTATTCCAGTCTGGTCACTGGGTGTCCAAAATGATGACATTTCCCACCACAGGAGGAATGGTTTATAATCCTGATACAATGGGCTCTTTACCTTATTTGCCCCAAACTCTTCTGTTTTGTCTCTTGCTGTGGGACTTCGAGGCGAGGTGAAATCTGGGGGGCTCATGGCAGCTGGTGAGTTGTCTTTTCTTGTAGCACAAGGAGAATTTTAGCCCATGTTTTCTGTCAGACCCATTTTACCAGCTGCAATCTTGAGAAACAAGCCATGGAAAAGGCAACAGATACACACAAGGCCCTGGAAAGAACAGACAGTTCCTGCCCCCTGAAGACACAGCTGAAATACTTTGCCACCCCCAAGTGGACACTTGAGTTTTATCAGTGACATTTATATTTCTAACCAGCTTTGTATTATCGTTTTTCTCTCCACCAGACATTAAAGTGTGCAATTGCTGTGCCCATCATGCTTTTCTGCCTGCAAACTGCCCTGGTCCCTGCTCTCACACACCAAGCACAGTGCTGTGCTCTGTGCTCCCACTAAAGGGCTGGGGACCACCCGGGCAGAGGCTGTGTGGGATTTCCTCCTTCACCCTGTGCCTCACCTGGGAATTCCTTAACTGAGCTCAAGGGATTATTGCCCTTATCCCAGCTGTGTGCCACTGAAAGTGTGTCTTCTCTGCTGTCCTAGACACCCAGCCAAAGCAGTGAGGAGACAGTATAGTTCGACATACGCACACATCCAACATATGATGGATATGTGACTTGTGGGGGTGGACAGAGAGCCATCTATGAGTGATGTTGCTCTCTTCTCCTCCCTTCATGGGAGAATTGCAACTTTGGCTGCAAAGCTTGGGGCTGTTAAACGCAACCCTTGACTTGCAGATGACCGCATAGACCTGCAGTCAGGGTGGGGATGTGAAGTTGTAGGGTGAAGATTTTTTTGTAATCTTAAACAAAATGGGCAAATTTTTGTTCCTAGGGGAGACAGGATTTTGTGAGGAAGGGGGAGTGGTGGGGAAAAAAAGTGTCCATGGATGGGGAAACTTTAGAAGATAAATAGTGAGAAGCAAATGACCAGGAACGTTTTTTTTTTCCTAAAAGCAGTTTTCACCATATTTAATTTGGCATCAGGCAAAAGAAGGGACACTCAGAGCCAGAAACTACTGAGCTTTTTTGGTCAAACTTCAAAAGCAAGGCTGAAAACACTTTACCCTTGCACCACGTCAAAACTTTTGTGAAAGTTTTACTGGGAGAGACACCTCAAAATTCTTCTAAATTCTACTAAAAATAAAATAAATGCAGTGAAAAAAAAATGTGGGCTGGCTTGAGGTTGAGTGCTCCAAGTTAAGTTCCCTGTGACAGTACAGCTCAGTATCCCCTCATTCCTGAGAGGGGATGTCTAGAATGTAGTTGGTGCACTTTATCCTTAAAAATTAGTCGATATCTACTGGAGGCTTTACTTCCCAAAAGGTCCATAGTTGAGTTAGTTATTACTCTGCTCTGATATTCACCTGGCTGAATTTTGGAAGCTGGATCCAAACACGAAAATACTGGGAAGATGGATAGAGATGTCATGAAATCCAATGGTACTCCTTTATTTATACATTTAGCAGCTTTCATAGCCAAGTGCTGAAAAATGTTGGCGACTGGCTGAGAAAAACTCCTGTTGCAAGAAAACGGAGAACAACTCACTTTCCACCAAAGTGGTCTCGTGTGATAAAAATATATTTATTTGAAATCAAGCTTGACTTCCTAGACAGAACTGTCTATTGATTTATTTCTCTGCTTCTGTTTCTCTCTGGGAAGCATGAAAGTATGTGAACAGAAAGCGTGGAGCACAGGGGCAACGCTCAAGGACTGTGAAAAAAGGAAAGGAAAAATATGGTAATGAAAATAGAATAATAATCTGGATTTTTTTTTCTTTCTATAATAAACTGAGGAGGAATAAGGAGAAAGAACAAGAAATCAAACAGTCAGGAACTCTTGAAAAGATTAGAAGTTGGTTTTAGAATTTGATCCAAACTAATGCAACAATGGCACATGTCTTTCAAAGTGAGCTGGGTGATAAAAGAGTTTGAAAAGAAACTCTGCAGAGAACTGTTCAATGTGGGCCTGGTTGACTTCCCTGTCCAGGAAAATAAACCCTTTTGAGGTTGTTAGGGTAGATCACAAGCCATAAGGGCTCATAAACCAAAAGACAGTAACTATTGTGCATGATTTAGGCCTGGTTTCCCTGACTTGAGAAAAGGAATTTGCCATGTGTAAAATAAGTGTGGACCATAATGTAAGAACCTCACCCGGAGAGTCAAGTGTTGCTGATTTTCTTCCATATTTCTTTCCATTTTGTATTTTGGATGGTCAGCAGCCTGCTTTGGTCATACCCCAAACACAGAGGCAGAGAGCTAAGCTCATTTGCCACCAGAATTGGAAAACTTTTCTGTTACTATCTAAACTTTGTGAAATCCTGAAAAGTTGCAGCTGTTGTTTTTAAGGCAAATTATCTTAAAACCACTTAATTTTAAAAGAAGGATTAATTTTAGGAGTATGGGAGCTGTTGGAATAATTTGCTTACCACTAGGATAGCTAATTCACTAATTAAACACTAAAGTCTTTATTGTAAGAGCCCGAATAACTTTTGTTTTCATGCATCCTCAGCTTATACTACATTGTGAAATGCAGCAAAGTTCCTTCCCAGAGGAAGAGGCTTTTTTTGTTCTTTTGGCTTTTTTTTTGGCTAGAAGTGAGTTTTCTAAAAGACCCTTAGAGTCAGATGTCTACAACATGAAGAGTTCCATCAGAGGAAATCCAGATTCTTTTTGTAGTCAAAGAGAAAAAAAAAAAATCTGTGCTAAAATCAATTTATCTGACATATTTCAGTCATCTACCTTGAGTATTTTACAGGTAGTTTTTATGCATATCTTCTATAATTGAAAACAAAGCTAGGCAGCCAGGTACAGGTCACCTTGAAACGCTGCATGTTCTCTGTTGTAGAGGAGGTATGTTTGTCAGTCCCTTTCAATTTGTTTCATTTGTTTAGAACGCAAGAGACCCTCTTAGAAATGACTCACTAGGAAAATGATGCTCCAAATGAGCAAAACAAAAGGCTAACAACTACCTCACTGCAAAACACTGGGAGAACAGCATCCCCAGAGGCTCACTTACCATTTTGTTCATTGGTCTGGGGCTAGTGCCTTTGGGACACCTGGACCATAAGCTGGGGAAATCCAAACAGTATTTGTTGCAAGGTTGCGGTTTTCCTTCCCCTTACTTCTATAGGAGCTGGTGAGGGCAAGAAATAGATCTGTCCTACCTCAGAATGTGCTAAATAGCTGCCTAAACTCAATGGAAAGGCTCCAAAGGGAAGTATTTTCATGCTGCTGTTGACTGCAGTGCAGGTGGGTTGGGCAGCACTGAGTAACTGCAGCAAAAACTCCAAGCATCACAGTTTTGGGAAACAGAAGAACTCAGCCTTTCTGTGAGGAAAGAAATAAAACACCAACGCAGGAACTGGAGGTATAATTACTGTTTATTTATCCACTGAAGTTTCTGTTAGTTGGTTTGGTGCTAGGGAAGTACTACCTGCGGAGGCTTTCTTTGAATGTGAATGAACTTTGCTAATACCACAAACCTCAGCTTTCCCCAAGCTCTGCACCACTGTTTCCTCCCAACTCAAAGTTACTTGCTCCTGCAGGAAAACAGACCAGAGATATAGCAACACATATAAATTTACATTCCAATAGCAGTAACAGAAGCCTCCAATGGACACATACAGCACACAATGGGGTAACAAGGAATCATTCCTCAACTGCTTTGCTGTAACCATCTATCTCGGTGCTCTTAGCCTAAAGTAATGCAAATCCATTTGTGTTCCTGCATACAACAAAGATGAAGAGGCAGTTGACATCAGTCCACTTGCATTTAGTTTGCTCATGTATCTCAGCCCCAAGACATCTCTGCATGTAACAATAAATAGTCCCTAAATTGGGTCTGACGTGCCAACCTACCAATTCCCAATAAACCCACTACATTATTCTAAGAGGCAACAATGGTATCAGTGTCTCTTGCATTAACAGTAAGAAACACTCATATAAGTGTTAGCCTCACTCTGGTTGCTTCAGGTCTCATTTCTTCCCCTATCTCCCCTCTCATGAGGAACAGGGATATAGAAGAATCATCTCTCCTCTCCATACACCCCTGTCTTTTTGCTGCGAAGAAATTCCACTGAGGATTGAGTCTTTTCCCTGCAACTTTATTTGCCAGCTGTAGGATTTTCACACCCTATTTGTATTCCAGTCCCGATTTCAATTACCTGGCTAACCTTTTCAATTTTCACAGAGAGTGAGAATTGGAAAACAGCAAGTCCTTTATTACAGCTCACACTGGTGGGGAATGTTTCACTCCCTTTCCCTCCCCCATGTTTGCAGGAAAGCTCTGTCAAATTCAAACAAACTCATTGATCATAACTTGTCTATTTACTTATGCTTTGCTGAGTGTTAAACATACTAGTCCTTTCTGCAGACCTCTTTTCCATCTTCTTTGAACATGTTATATTTTATATCATTTCTAAAATCCATGGAGAAACAGTCTTAAGTCTTCACCCTGGTGCTTGACTCCAGAGAGAACTCTCACAAGGGAGAACGTAAAAGCTTTGTGCTTCCAGAGGGGCTATTTGCTGATCTTAGATAAAGCAAGACAGCCAGTCTGTATTTACATATCCCAAAGTACTTCCCCGTGGAGGCTCAAGGGCATTGGAGGGGTCCCCTCAAACCAGCAGGACAGGACACCACTCTGCTGATCCCAAAGCCACTGCTCTGCCACTGAACTGTACTGGTCACAGCTGCCACCTGCAAAAGAAATAATTTCCTCCCCTCTTTTGCCTTTCTCAGTTTTCTAAGTCATAACCCTCCTCTTACCTCCTTCAGTCTTCTGAGCTCTTAATATAGCAATCATTTCCACACCAGTGCTCTGCCTGACCCATCACTCAGTCATCCAGCTCCTAAAAATGGTTTATTTGATTTGGAGGATGGGAGAAAGGATTTAGTGCAATAGATCCATTTCTTGGCAACCCCTTCCCCTCTTTCTTACTCTTCTTTTGTTATTTCCAGCTCATTATCTTTGCCCATGTTTAAGTTCAAATTAACTTAATTACAGACAGATTTCATATCTCTCTAAACCAGAAAGGGCACTTGTAAAACATCCCTCTAGTCAATAGCAAATGAGGGCTTTGGCCTATGCTAAGTAGTCTCTGGCAAAGGCAGCTCAGCTGTGTCTGTCCTGCTCCCTCCAGATACCTCTCTCAATAGCTCATAGCTCCTCCTTTCCTTTGAGCTGCTTTTAAGTGAGACATTTCCTCTATCCATTTTGCAGTCTATTCAAGTTCATCACAACCATTGAGCTCCACAACAGACATCTGTATAAACTGCCAAGCCAACGCTTCTCTTATGCAGATACCAAGAGCACTGCAATGTTTCCACCAGATTCAGCTAAATGAAAAGTACCTAGGTTCAAAACCTGTGCCTATTGGAATCTGCTCTGGGTGCAAATCTGAGCTAAACCTGAGTCATACCGAGTCTGAACATTGGATGTACTCAGTCCAGGATGACCCCTCTTATTACGGGCACATTTGGTAGGCCAAAGATCTCTTTCGATTAGTGCAGCTCTGGCTGCACTAAAGTCAGATACTGATGATAGCCCTCTCCTTGAAAAACCCCACTGAGATAAAAATGCACTAACTGGACTAGATCCAGGGCAGCCCCTCATACCTCATCCTCTCCTTGGGTGGTGATAACAGATTTCCTTGGGAAATAAGGAGCAGGATCTATCTCTAGCAGTTGATGGGTTTCCCACCTTCTAGTACGTAAGGTTGTGCTGCTGTGGCTAACCATTCACAAAAACTCTCCATTGGCAGAAAAAAAATATCTTCTTCCTTCTGCTGGAGGTCAAGTAACTATTACTCAGCCAGGACACCTCTTCCTAAGACCATCAAGTTTGGTCATGGTGTCAGTGATTCCTTACTGGTGGAAACATGATGTTGCTTTGAGAAGAATGAGAGCTCTGTATTCACACAACGAGGAAAGAGTTGTGAGATAATAGCAACCAAAAGACTTGTGTTGAGGGCTTACGAAACACTATAAAGCCATGTAAAGATGAAGGGTAGGGGGAACTAAACTCCCACCAGTGACATAAATGGCAGGGAGGGTTTTGTGGCAGTTATGAGAGAAATCAGAGAGCTGTATTTCTACCATCTGAAGAAGACACCTGTGGTATCTGGGGAGGAAAGAAAGCCCCAGCGATTCTTTGTGCAGATGATTCTTCCTTATTTAGATGGGCACTTCTTCCCAGCTATTTGCCTCCCTGGAAAGTGCAACCACATGTTACATTGGCATGTGTGTCCCCTCAAGCTACAAAGGTCGAGTTGCAAATCTTGCATGTATACTTGGAGTTAACTAGCTTGAACATTCATAGTAATGCAACTAGTGGCCAAATCTTCCTGAGGCTTTGGTGACTGACTCATGCAGTCAATGGGACTGACACAAACTACTGTGGGGAGACTATACCACATGAACTACAGTCAGGTCCTTGCCCTTAGTCCTGAACTTTGAGTGATCCAGCCTCATTGAGAATGAAACTCTTTCTGCCCCAAAAGCTTCAGGTTCTTCCCTTTCTCTATTGCCCCTTGCTTGCTCAACACTTTGCTGTGTCCCTCTCTGCTCTGTCATAGGAGAGGTCATAGGTAGGATAATTCCTCCTTGCTTTACTAAGACATTTTCAGAATTATCTCAGTACAACCACTTTGCATTTATCAGGTGAGCAGGAGAGTGTTCTTTTTAGGCCAGAAAGGCCTGAAGAAGGCAAGGAGCAAATACCTGCCCTGAAATCTGAAAGTGTGGCTTTTAAAGATCATTTGTACACATCTTCCCCAGATTTACAGGCCAACGACACTACTCAGTCTCCACTGGAGGTCAGTCTTGTGCCATGAAAACCTGTGTGGGGCTGAGGTGGTGGGGTGCCCTTTGGTTTCCAGCAGCCTTGGACTCTTAAGCCTGCGTTTGTGGTGCACAAGGCACCCCAAGTGAGAATCTGTTCCAGTTCCCTTAGAGCTGATTTATGACTTAGAGATTTTTCATGTTTTCATTTCCTTTTTTCCCTGCTCAAGCGTATCCAATGGTTTGTTGCTAGATAAGCTCAGCAAGGGAGATGCATATGCTGTTCAGTGAGCGCAGTGCAGGATCACTGAAACCAAGGATGCTCCTCAGGTCCAAGTCAACATGTGCAGTGGCACCACATAGCTGGTGAGTCAGGCTTGGCCTGCTCATCCAAGCTGACCTGAAAAATACTCTTGTTTCAGGGCAATTCTTAGTCTTTTGGTTTTGTTTCATAGGGGAGTGGTATCATAATTATATATAGATGCCACACTACAGATAAGAGATCAGGATATTGATGCATGACCAACACAAGTAGAAGTCCAGATATACCTAGTTCAGAGTCATATTCCTTGCCAGTGCCAATAATTAAGATTTTCTCCACTGAACCCCAT
The DNA here is from genome assembly GCF_000700745.2 of Antrostomus carolinensis. NCBI lineage: Eukaryota > Metazoa > Chordata > Aves > Caprimulgiformes > Caprimulgidae > Antrostomus > Antrostomus carolinensis. The sequence goes on from NW_010319781.1 coordinate 43,678, forward strand.
TCAAAGGGTCACCTCCTCCTACTCCGTTCTGTGATATCCTTCAAGAAGGGCTTAAAAAATATTTGATGGGAAAGAAATATATGATGGGAAAAAAAATTGTCTAGCTAAACATTTTGATAAAACAGATTTTTTTCCATGAAAAAAAAAAAAAAAATCTATGTTTTTACTGCAGGATGGCACAAGTGCCAGTGCAGACTCAGCTCTGGCTCTACTAAGTGAAGTCAGCTCTTGGTAACTTATACATCTGTATAAACAATATGCATCAGTGTGGCCTACATAGAAAATGGAAATTGAAGTGTTCAGCTGTGGTCTTCTTGGGTTGCTATTCCACACATCAGTCTGCAGGCCAGCTATTCCTTATTTTACCTCCATGGTGACTTAATTTTTCTCCCTAGATCAAGAATGGTGGTACTGTCCTCTGCCCTACCTCCCATCAGGCCACATCTGAAGTGCAGGATACACATCATCCACACACATTCCCTGAAGCTCAAGACTGAAATGACAGCCAGCATCGAACAAACACTCTGTTGGCCCCTTCTATAAGAAGCATTAAGCATATATTTATTCTGCTTTGCTGCAATAGGTAAAGAGCCATTCCTTTTATTCCTTTTCTGCTATTTTTCGAGCACAGCAATAGAAATATTGATCCCCACCATTGGCTTCTTTCCTGTGAATGATCAGTTACCCTTTGATGTTAAATAAACTGCAATTATACATTCTAAACAACCAGAGATTTACAAGGGTCGAGGTACCTTCTGAACTCTTACCTCTTATTTCCATTAGTATTCCTGTCCTCAGGGCTTTGTGCATGCCATATCTTTCCAGCAAGAGAAAGGCAGTCTTCATCTCTCTGTCCTCCCCTGCTTGTACTCACTTCCTGCCTCAAGGAACAACAAAGTTCTTTCTGAAACCAGACTGTTCTTAAGAGGGACTGGAACAGACAGAAATAAAAAGACAAGGGGGGGGCTACCGGAATAACCCAGTAATATTGGTTCTCCATAATCTGGAAATAAGCCCACAGTATGGCCACGGCACTGGAGTCGTTACTTGGAAGACAAGACCCTAGCCAGTCCAGGACCTTGGTAGCTCAGTGATGTAACAGTCAAAAACCAGGTAAGCAATGGGTAGGAACAGAGACAAGAAGACTGCTGCCTTTGGCAGAGCACATTTTGATATTGGACATCCTTGGAGCAGCCCTTGGGTGCTGCTGTCTTGCTGCATATTGAAGACAGTGTTAGGAGCATTGGATGCACTCTTCTCAGTATGATCCATATTGGCAAATGACATAGCACTGATCTTAGGCCAATGGGACTTTTACATCCTTTGCTTTGTGTATTAACCAGCTTTGCATGTAGAGGAGAAGCAAGGCTAGTGAGGAAAAAATCACAAACCTCTGTCATTTTGCCCTCAGGATCCACCACTGGTTCTTCCTCTCAGAAGTAAAACATTTTTGTTCCTTTTTTTTGTTTTGGGTTTTTTTTTGAGGGTTTGGGAGGGGG
>NW_010319781.1:45215-48944 GCF_000700745.2 Antrostomus carolinensis
CCCATCCTTTGCTGCAACATTTATGATACTTACTACAGCAGGAAATGTAATATGTCTTTACCTGGCAGTTTAGGAGCTTTGCAACTGATGGTCCTTTACCAGTTTCTTATGGGGTATTTGTTTTCTTATAAACATTTTGTACCTTCACAGATGGGACTGAACCACTTCTATCACTAAATCACAGTAACTAAAAAGCCCTGTTTTACTGCCAGGCCGGACCAACTCTAGAACTTAGAGTGTTTAAGACAAAAGGTTTGAACCAGGGATATATTTAGCTGTCCATATCTAAAGAAGGATTGGAAGGAAAATGAGAGTTTAGAAAGTATCTAGGTAAAAAATAGCTATATGGAAGCAGGGCAGCTGCTAGTGTCTGTGAGCAGGACCCAAATTCATACGTCTTGGCTCATTTACTCCATCGATCAGTACATTTCAGAGTCAAGATTTGCTCACCATTCCCAAGACTGTCTCTCTCTCTCTCTCTCTCCCTCTGCCATACCCCAGCTTCCCTTCCTCTCTAATTCTGCAGGCTGAGTCCTGCTCATGACCCAGTGACAAACTTCTACCCTGGCATAACTGGATAAAGAAATGCCTTTGCTGAAACACTAAGGAATACTGGTGTGTCACTCTTCAATGGTGCTCTCAGGGAAGTAGTTCTTGCTTTAGAATTGCTGAAACAAAAGGTTTTATGGATATTGAGGACTTTTTGTTAGTTTAATTCTGTCAGAAGCAGCTCTTCGATCCATTTATCAAGCTGCATGCAGTTCCCATTTCAAGGCTGATAAAGCTATAATAAACAGTGAACAACAAAAAAAAAAAAGTCCTTTGAAAGGTGTATCCAGAGCAGCTTGATAAATAAAAGAAGGTTGGGTTGGGAAAAAGAAGAAAAATAATCAGTGCAAGTTTTGGCTTTCCTTTGCTGTTCACTTTATAGCATAAATTTAAATAAATGAATGAAGCAGGTTGGTGGAATCACTCTTTCATTTTCAAATTCATTTTTTAGAAACTCCTGCCTGTGAATTTATCTTCCTACAATAGCTCTTGTCTTACCAGCTACCCTCCAAATTGCCCTCCAAACTGCCGCTTTGAAATTTATAAGCATATCCATCAGGCTTTGCAGACCCTCTGAGTTTCTTTGAAAAAGCACATGCGCTCCTGATTGATGAAAACTCTTTACAGAAACTCCAGTGCAATAAACCTCAACACAACTAAAGCACCTGGATGACAGCTAGCTCAGGTGATCCCAAACATTATACTGTTTCTTTCCCATTGCCCATAGAGTGGACCTTGGATTTTGTCCCAAGCTTTTATCTTCCACAGAGGAGACATAGCTCCTGGACAGCTCTCTGACAGTCTCAGTCCTGTATTAGCTCTCAGTTGTTTCTCTAGGTACAAGGAATCCCAAATTGGGATTAAGCATATTTTTTGTTATGTTCTCTTTTCTATTGGATTTACAGTTATCTGGCAAGCTGGGAGACTTCTCCAGTCACCTGCTGAGTATGTTGTGCCATTGATCTCCAGGGCATGGCAAAGAAGTGATGGCATTTCTTTCCAGTCCATTTTGGTTATCAAGGCCTGGTAGACATTCAGACCGGATGTCCAGGTGTGAGTTTCAACACTTTTCTTCCTGAAGCTGCCACCATATTTCATTAAATTGCAGGAACTCTTCTTTGGGTCTGATTCTTTCTTCAACTGATTTGGATTAAGGCTTATGGACTTCAGCAGATAGCATTAAGATCCTGTTAGCAACAGAGAATACAAAGAGGGAGTTGTAGACTGAAGAAAACATTGAAAGATGAGAGGTAGTGAAAGAATCAGAAAGAAGTGGGGGGAAAAAAAGACAAGGTCAGAGGAAGAAAGACAGGAACTGAAAAGGAAAGGAAAAAATAAAGAATTGGAATGAGAATAAGGATGAAAGAAGAGAAGGGAAGGGGAAGGGAAAAGGAAAAGGAAGGAAATGGGAAGGAAGAAAAAAGGCACAGAAATATGCATAAAGAAAAATCCACACTGGTTTTTATTAATGCATCAACAGATGGAAATGGTATCAACAATAATAGAACTGCTGAGCTCCAGAACAATAGGTGAAATAATTCAAGCACCACTTTCAGATTAAAAAACAATGAAGGGAGTTTGATTTCTTTCCCAGTTTTTCTTTTCCTTTTATATATAAAGAAAATAACCTCAACCACTTACATTCTGTGACTCATCACTACAAAAATATAAATAAAAGAATGAAACCATCCTTCCTTCAGTGCAGAGAGAAAATAAATCAGAGGTCTCAGTGCTTTTTCATTGTTGCAGCTGGGTCCTGTCTTCACATTTATTTACTTTTAAATTTTCCCTCCTTCTTTGCACTCTAGAGACCATATCCCATAAAATGTCGGGTTATCCAGTTAACTGTGAATAATTCATGAGATAATTATAAAACATTTACACTAGAACATTATTTTCTTGCAACTAAAAAAAACCCACCAAATACTTAATGTCCTCCAACATTGATGGCAAACCTCTTGTGACTGCAATGTTCTTTATTGCTAAAATTAAATGGAATTCATCTTCAACATGGCTTCTGTGCATACTAGCACAGAATCACGGAAAAAACACCCTCAGATAATACAGACGCAATATATATATATATATATATACACACACACACATATATATATATACACACACACATATATATATATGTGCGTGTGTGTTTATGCACATACATATGGGATTCTGACATATGTCCACAGAAATTTAACTTCAGTCTTTTTCCACAAACAGACAGGCATAAGGACATAAGTTTTTATTCTCAAGGGATGGATTCAGTGCACACTGATGGGTTGTTACGTTCAACCCACAGGCACATGTACACTGAAGAGACGGAGCTGTACATGTAGTGAGGAGTTGCTGTGACTCATGGAGACAGAATGTCTCTCACAAGTGCAAACATAAGCACACGTGGAGAAGACACACACAGACTTGCAGCACTCTGGGCCATACACCATAGTAAGATACAAAGTTTTCCTCTTCATACTCTTCCACTGCAAAGGGTATATTTTCTCTCTTCAACCAGAAGGAGATCTTTGGTCATACTATGTTCCCATTACTACAACCTAGGGCTTACTTTGAAATTAATAATAATAAATTTCACTTTTATACTGGTGTCATCAAGATGGATATTTGTCCTTGTATATGCATCCAAAATTAAGACTGCCACATAAGGCTTCTATGAAAGCATTGCTGATAATGCAAATCTTTAGTACAACAAGCATGACTGGCCATTAGAACTTCTGCAGCCTGGATAACAGCTCCTCCATCACCTTTCATGTGCACATGAGGCCAGAGGAGTGTCTGGGAAAATCCTCAAGGACATGCCTTCACTATTTGCCAGTGATCCCTAGTTGCCACAATATTCCTGAGGGTTTTAATATGCATACACAGAAAAACCTCAAAAAGATTCTTGCTTAATTTACAAAGACTGCCAGCCTGTTGCTAGAGAGACCTAGGTTTTTCAACAATTACTTCTCCTCTCCCTCAAGAACAGAGGAAAACAGCATCACTAAAACAAAACCCGACTAGACAATTGTTTTAGTAAATGTGGATTGCCATGCTCCCAGGAAACAGAAAGCCAGCAAATCTTGAGCTGGCATAGCTAAATTCTAGCTGCAGTCCCTGGAGTAATCCAGGGTAGAAAAAGAAACTCCCTCAGGGCAAATGCAGGAAAGAAAAACTTTCTTGTTC
>NW_010319781.1:48977-90738 GCF_000700745.2 Antrostomus carolinensis
AAAATTATCTGTGATTTCTCACAGACACCTTTGCACCCAGACCAACACACTTTGCAAGGCACTACATGTGCCTTTCTGCACAGAAGAGAAGGCCAAAGGCTCCTCTTCCTCTCAACAGCTATGAAGAGGCCACATTGTCAAAGTAATCTGCCTTACAGCCAAGAGCGAGGGCTGGAAACATGCTGCACATCCTGAACCAGTGAACACATCCCAGGAGATCTGGCAGTAAGCTGATGATAAACAAAACTACCCAGAGCCCAGGGCATTACAGTTTGTTTAACCACACGCACCTTTGTAGAAGGATTAGGAGGACTCTATCATTGTGATGTTTGAATCCTAATCAAAAAACAGTCCCTCCTACATACACTGTGCTGGTCTGGGATCTGGGAGGAGTGTGTGTGTCTGTAAGCATCTGCTTTGGGGCAACAAGGAGGTTCACAGCTCCAAAGAACCATGTGTTTACCTCCCATTGCACATCAGCCCAGCAAACGTCATGGAATTGTACAAGACTGACGGACACAGTGGGGATTGGAGTTTGAATTGTAATCATCTATGCAGAGCCCATTTAGAAATCCGTCTCCTGTATGCAAGTGTCAAGAAACACTCATGAAATTTCATCTCTGCATGAATTTGCAAAATAGGAAAAATGCTTTGTAAACGTCAATGTAGTCCTGTGTATATAGCTGCCAACAGTTGCTCTCTGGGGTGATTCTTGTAATTTGCTGTTCCTCTCAGCAAGATGTCATTTATCATGAAGACTATCATGAATATATAAGTTAAGGATGAGCCCCTAAGAAGGTCTACTGTCCTTAATGCTGAGGCATAGAGGAGTCTTGTTTCAGGCAATCTTCTCTGGGTACCTAACTCAGCTACACCTCAAGGGCATCTACAGTCAAGAGAGTGATAAACCATTTGGATTACCAGATGCTCATGCCATATACTGTCCATGGAGGGAAGCAGTCCCAATACCTACCTTTGAGCCCATCAGTGGCTCTCTATAATGCTCAAGAGTCCCATTCCTGAGCATTCAATCTTGGTGTTGAGGTTACATTGCAGTGCTGGCATTAGGAAAGCAACAAAACTGTCTATAAATGGTTATTACTACTATTTATGTGATCCTGCAGCTAAAGACCGTAAATCATGGTGCTAGACACTGTTCATTTCCCCCTCAAATATGTAGCTATAGCATACCCTCTTCCTCAAAGGAATTGTTCTCAGAGAAAAGTTAATGTCAGTAGGTAGAGATAGATGTGGACTATGAGATGATGAGACAATCTTGACTGTTGCTATAGATTCTGAATGTACCAACAGCTTAACAAGTGTTAACCAGCTAATTACAAATGCTGAAGAGGTAACACCTCTTCATAACCACCTGGGCACATCACTCACACATGACTGCAAAACAGAACTCTAGTTTAACACATGAGGAAAATGGCAGTACGAGGGGATGTGTTTTATCTCAGAAATTTGCTTATGTTATCCCTTAATGCCTCTTCCTAACATTTGAGATCATTTGAGTATGAAAGTTTCACAGTGAAAACAGATTAAAACTGCAGGATTTATTTCTTTCTGTAAGGACAAAGGGAGGATCAAGTCCAAGCTGTTTCTCCTCAAATCATGGATCAATTGAGCGACTCTGATGATGTCACTATCCCTGGCACTGGGACCTAATTCAAAATTACCTCAAATCCAAAAGATTGATTTTCAACATCAGCATTTAATGTCTGCTGTATCTTTCTTTTCCCAGCACAGAGAAAAAAAAAAAGAAAAAAGAAAGAGAGAGAGTGAGGGAGAAGGAAATGGTTCAGATTCAACTGGAATTTAGCATTCATTTGCATTTTTAAATTAGTTAAGCTATGGACCGTTGCAAAGCAATGACAGAGAATTTTTGTAATAATTAGTCTGCTGGGAGTGTAAAAATGGCTATACAGGCAGGTTGCACTGAAAGAGGAAGCAATACCCAAATGCTCAAAATGGGATTTGCACAGGGAAATTTACTCTCACTCATGTGGGGCCAGATCCAGCTCACCAGACACAGATAGCTACCGTTCAGACAACTTCATCTGCACTAGACACTGACTGCAGTCAATGGAGACTGTTAGTCAATGGAGAGAAAAGGATATTTCCAGACTGTGGTTCATCTTATCCTAAAGTAAAAATCTAAATCAGGCCAGATTATTAGATACCTGAAGTGGGGTGAGATCAATCTCACCGTTATTGTTTTTAGCATAATCTTAAATGCTGTGTGGGCTCCACACATCTTACCCCCTCTCTCCTTTCCTTCTGCACTTCCTACCATGATTCTCCTAGTGCCTGTAATGAGATGTATCCCTCTCAATTCCAGTGGAAAGTTGTCTTTGCTTCAGATCTGACAATAAGTGCTCTTCATTGTACAGCGTAAGTTGCTGCATATTTTAGAAATCTGGCTTGAACATGTTGATTTTACAATGCATCTCATATTTGTTGTTTGAGATGGGTGAATATTATAATGTCTTTTTCTCTGGATGGCAGAATATGGCAGCACTAATGCTCACTTCCCTCAGTAATGGGAAGAGACCACTCGTGACTAAGTGGTACTTGAGAAACACTGCACTCTCAACCATCATGAAAGCAACTGTCCATCACCTATTAGATGCTCTCTGTCTCACAACATTTTGTATTTGTTGTCCTTTGCTTGCCCTGCTCCAAAAGCTGGCAACTGTTTCTCAGTGTGACTGCTACTTTTTGCTTAAGTTTTCCCTCTGGGTGAACTACAGCACAAGGAACATTCAGTGAATTTCCTGAAGTCCAGATCCTTTACCTGATCTGAAACATCAGCCCTCAGTACATTTGTGTTTATCCAGCTTCATCACTGCTTTGTCCAAAAATGTGAATACATTCTCTTACAAAGCAGCAACAGTGGGTTCCAGCAACTCACCTTCAGGAATTAGTCAATATTACGTACCTGGCATGGTGATGTAATATTCTCAATACAGAAAAAAAGTGAGATGATAAGGAGAGTGAAAGATTTCTCTGACCCTACATTGGCTAAAATATTTCTGATATTTCATTACAAATACCATTTGTACCTGTCCATATCAATCGGACATAATGAAAACTGAGGCCAAAATGAACAGATACATGCGCACCAAATACCTGAAGTTAGACATCACTAATTAAGTACCTATTAACCCCAATGGGATCAAAATTCAAAGAACTTATGCACTGAACTGTTGTCTCAATCTGTGTTACAGAAAAGTGATCACACTATCCAGGGTAATTATGAAGGAACAACAGGATTAGGGCTCTGTCATGGAATGTTTTGCTGTCTCTCAAGCATAGTATGGAACTACAGAGCATCAAGATTTTACAGACACTTAATCCATAATGATGTGTCAGGTGGATATATAAGAACCAACCATTTTTTTAAAGTTTTACTTTTTGTCTTCTTCCAAAGAGGTACTTATGACTTGAAAATCATTCTATCTGCATCAAATTCATTAATTCTATGACTACAAAATAGAGGCGTCATTATTCTGACAAGAAAGTGAGTGTAACTGGATTTCCCTGAAGGAACCCGAACCTTCACAGTTTTATTACGATGTCAAACTGAGTTTTCATAGGTATTAATCACAAAGGTGTGTTTTGTTTTAACATGGACTTAAGTGACTTGATCTAAGCTATCTCTTCCGAGGACAGAAGGGCAAGAGGAACACGAAAGCTAAAATAAATAAATGGATCTACTTATATTATGGATGCCAAGACCAAAATGTGCACTGTTCTACATTTGTTAGTCACTTGTACACCTTTTCAAACTGGCATTTCTGAAGCACGTTTATCCCTTCAAAGTTTCTGGTATATTGTTACCAGTTTGCCTCATCACATCAGTGTGTCTCAGCTATGACAAATAGCACTGCCTTTAGAAATTTCAAGTTTCTTGCTTGCTCACCCATCATTTTGCTGTCAGTCACATATCCAAATTGAGGTGTAAGTAAGCATGTCTTAGGATCCTCTGTGCATTTTCCCTCAGGATATTAGGTTCTTCCTCTATCAGAGAATAGTTGTGGTGTAGGCTCTGGAAAGTTTTTTAGCTTGTAATATAACAGAGGCACATGGAGCAAGCCTTCTGTCAATAATTATGAACTCTGGATGGGATTCTTCTCAACTGAGCTTAGGCAACTGACTTGCAAGATGACTTGGTTTCTGTTGTAGTCACTGGAGGAATACCCCTCAAATACCACTTGTCTCAGCCTAAAATGATTGTCCAAGAGAAATCAGATCACTTTCTGAAAGTGTCATTCTCTTCTTACTAAATTTCAGAACAAATCTACACACTTGTTTAGACTAGAAACCAACTTTTAGACAGTTACTTTAAGACTAGGTAGAATACACTTAAAACTCAAAACATCTTTGCATGTTTTGCCTACATACATAGGAGTGAATCCATTCTAGTTGTTTATTCCTGAGTCTTTTCACAAAAACATCACCTTGGGAAGGATGTTATTTTCAGACAGAACCAAGCTGATCCAAATTTTGACTAGGGAACAATCAGAAAACAGCTGCAGACCTACAAACATACACTCCCAGCTAGTCCTATGATTACAATACTGTCTTCCCTGGGAGACAGCAGGTTGTGTAGAGACAACAGGGAAAAGAGACAGGTAGGAGACAGAAAAGGAGCATCACTGCATACCAGTTCCTTGGTGAGGACAGATCTGTATTATAACCTCCCTTTCGGAAAGACTGAATTTTAAGAAAGCTTTTTTGAAACATCTCTAACCATCCAAAGGCTGCCAAAGTAGTTCCATACAATATTTCCTTGTCAACCATCTTCTTTTGTTCCCAGCATGGTGCTGCATCCTGGCAGACAGGCTGAACAGTGCATTGCAGAGGAGGCCAATACCCAGTGCCCTCTGAAATGTCTTTAGATCTTCACCTGCTGAGGCATTGTCATCTACGATTATGCTTGCTGAAAATTTCCATATGCGTAACTAGCAGTTCAGATACCCCACTGTCCCATGAAGTACTTTTCCATAAAAATAAGAGCCTGTAAAACCCACACCTTTATATAACCTCCACAAGATAGCCCTTGTCTCTATTTTACAAAATAAAGGCTCGAGTGTTCATTCTCATGAGCCTAACATTTCCATTGTGTTATCTTTGTTATCTGCTACTATCTTGGAAACCCAGCTCACCCTGAGGCCAGCTATTAACATCTTTCAGCATAACAACAGCTTTTATTGTCCCACTATTTCACATGCATCCTGTCAAGAGGAGCAGATGAATGAGTTACCAGGGGGTAAGTTTGGGTATAAATTTACAAGGCCTCTACTCCATCATAATTGTCTGTATTCATATTCTCATTCTTCATGCTCAACCAGATGTGCTTGGACGTGATTTGTCTTCAGGAAATAAAAAGGGGTTGGTTGCTTTGCATCTGCTCTGTAGAAACAAAGAAAAAAGATATCCTGGAGCTTCTTGTGGAGAAGCTGACATCCTGGGAGGTCATCCACTAACCTTTCCTGTTACTTCCTTCTGTGGTCCCCATCATGCCTATTCCATATCATTAAAAATGTTTCATGAAAATATGAAGCAAGCTATTTAGTTGGAAAGAAAATTTTCATCCAAGTAGCTGAAATATTTCAGTTGGAAGGAAATATTTATCAGGGAGAAAATACCAAATGGGGTTTTCTGCACTAAAATTCTTGACACCCTGCAGGTACAAGCAATCACCCATAAAGGAAATGCAGTTTACATCACCAGAAAACTCTTCTTCAAGTCCAGCTCTACTATTTCTCCAGAAACACAACCCAAGAACATTGGAATATCTGCATTTTTGCATGTGCCTCAAAGTTTTTCTTAGCATGACTATAATGGCTAGTGGATGTGATTTGCTCACATTCCCAGCTGACAGCCAGGCCAGCAAAATCTCATAGTTTATATATGCCTTCTGATTCTTTTTATTATTTAGTGGATTGACTAAGAATCTCTTAATGGTTTCTGTGACTGTTGTCTTTTCAAGCAGCAAATAACTGAAAACACTAAATACGCATTATAACTAGTCAATGGCAATACAATAATAGGCAGGCAAATATCAGAGACCTTTTCGCCCAACTGAGGGAAGTCAAATATAATAAAGACCATCTTCAGATAAATATGCCATGAAGGGCATCCATCTCTGTAAATTAGTCTAATGTACCCTTCTAACCTCTGGTGCTCTTTCATTCTGAATGAGAACAAAGCTAAAAACATTCCCTAAGTCCAGCTTGTACATACACTGAACTTACGTAGTGTTTGTCTGTCATGTGAATGTACTGACTTTAGTCATCTTCAGCTCACACCAGTAAAGTTGCTTATTTTATTCTTTCTGACTACTTATTCATTTCATCAATGCTGGGCTGCTTTATAACAATTTGTGAATGCCATAGGATGTCCTAATTATTGCAGTCCTTCTTGTATTCATATGTCAGATAACTGAAATGTGGGGAGAGAAGCAACAAAGAGAGTCAGGCATTTTGAGGAAAAGGTTTGCTCAATGTATGCTACTTAATGCAAACACTCCAGGATGCTAAGAGCCACATCCAGTAAATAAAAAAGGCTGGACATCAGAATACCAAAACCATCTGCCTGGGGTCTTAGATCTCCATTGCAGAAATGTGACTGAGATTGGGTTTTGTTTCTTTTAGCTTCAATCTCCCTATGGCTAGAGAAGATGACTGTAGCTTATAGGAGTAGCAAAATATAATGTTATTCTAGACTGTGACATTGTTATTCTAATTTGTAAAAAAAACAAAAAAAGAGGAGGAGTAGATTCAAGGATGAAACAAAACCCTTGGGCTGGATTCCCTTTCCAGCTTATACTGGAATAAATAACAAACAGGAGTGGAAAAGTCCATATTAATAAGAGAATTAAAATGCACTAATCAATATGCATTGCTAAAGTGGTGCAAGACTTTAGGCGCATAATCATAGAACTGGTTTGCTCTGAATTTCCCCTTTTATTCTCATTAAATCTCTTGGTGAAATTCTCTTCCCTGTTCAGATCTCACCAATAAAAAATGGCTTGGCTAAAGGCTTTGGAGTAACTGTGGTTTCACACCATTGTAGAGGATAAGAGATTTCACTCTAAAAGCTGATGTGCCTGGTTCAGAATGATGCTGGTTCACATTGGACAAGCAGCTGCAAGAGAAACTTAGTGTGGTTTACTGAGAATCACATCAATCTTGGGAAATCCTGAGCTGAATATACTCAGAGAGTAGAAAATATTATGGAGGAAGATTAAACATGCCCTGTTCTTACTCTTCACCTGGTGTCTGCTTATGGCCCCTGCTGGAGACCCATTACTGTTGCTGTCAAGCTACTCTGAAGGCTCAAAGACTTCTATTCCTCAACGGCTAATAATTTACAGACTCGGCTGCACCATGAACATCATCTACACATCACAAGTCCGATAAGAAGACAGAAGATGGTTAAGATTATGTTCCAGAAATGAACTCTCTCCATTCCTAAAAAAAATTCCTGCTAATGCCTTCAGCAGCAAACAGAGACAAAACATTTAAAAATAATACAGACCTGGCCCTTGACAGAATGATTCTCTAAGTTTTTTCACAAACCGGAGGTGTTTTGCAAGATGGACAGATTGAACCCCATTGTGCTAAATTCAGACATTTTATGACAGAATGAGGATGTGTTTCTACAGGAGTAAAACACCTAATTGACCCATAATCTATCAGAGCAACAACAGAAAATAAAATTCCCTGTATATTTGGTTTATAAATCATTCCTGTGATACCATGACCTAGCAATTTATTTTGAGTATTTGAGTGTTTATTCTGAGGAAACACAGTGGTTTAGCTCTATTTAAAGTCTTTGGCTGGTGCTAGGAGGGGGAAGATGACAACTGCGCACAGTGATTTATTTCTCCACTTTACTTGGGTTGTAAAGATGTGAAGACACAGCTTTGAGAAAGCAGCTTTTCCAGCAGCCAACGGGCACTACACAAGTGCTGTCCCTCCTGGCCCCAGCTTTCTGCCGTGCTTGATTTCCACTCAGAGCAGCTGGTGATGGGCAGTCACCTTCATCCTCTCTGTGATGACTTTCACAATGTGCTAGCTTTTAACTGCTCTTTGAAGACCATTTTGCTAACAGAAGTTTACCAATGAGTGCCCTACACAGAGAGTTCATACAATAACAAACTCACTCGCACATTTATATACTGTCTCTTAGGTCATGAACTGCCCCTTTGCCTTACTTCATAACTCCACTACATTATATGAATATTAGCATATGTGTTTAGCTGTACAGTGGACACAGGGCATCATCAGGGCCAGGTGGGATGGTTACACCTTACTGGCTTGGTTTGTGAAGCACAGCCTTCACTCTTTAGCAATAGGAGTAGAAATGGTTTCTGGGTGCTGTTTCTGGAGAAAGTCCTCAAAATTAGTAGCCCTCACAGGACCAGGGAGTGTGATAAAGGCCAGACCTGAACTGGAGGATGAGGTTAATAATCAAGTGTGGCAGTATTTTATGGTGGTTTTGTCTGAACAGAAGCTTAGCAGATAGGAAAAAGAAGGGAAAAAACAAAACAAAACTAAACTAAACAAAAAAAACCCCACAATACTCCCATCCTTCACGGAAGAAACAGGGGCCACCTTTCCCATAAGCAAGTGGTCATGACAGAGAGCATGGCTGATTTCCTTTTCCTGACACTTTTTTCCACATTCAACCCTCCAGAAAACAATACCACGGCCATCACTGGATTTCTGCAGCTGTTCATGTCTCACCCTGTGCCAGAACAGTGACCTCAGTGCCAGCAGACAGGAAGCAATCCAGTAATATCCTCCCTGTGCCACAGATTTACAAGTACAAACCATCTTCTTCTATGCCCAGCTTTTCATTAGCAGAATTGCACAAAGAGAATAGCTGAGGTTCAGGAAGCGCCATGTGCATATCATCCAAAGCAGACAGAGGGACCTGGTTACTTTAATCCTAATGAAAGATGCTTCTAACATACACTGAAGTCTGTTAAGAGGGGAAAAGAGGGAAAGGTGAAATTCTGAACCACGCTGTTCTGCTAAGTTATCAAAGGAAATCTGGAAACGCTGGGCTCTGATTGCAAATTTGGTCATAGAAACAAGGCTCTGGGGGGGGGGAAGGAAAAAATAATTAAAGCTATTTCTCCTCTTGCTTCCCCAAAGTACAAAGTAGCCAGGCAGAGATTCAAAATAGCAATGACCCTATCCCAGCACTAGAGCCTCAGCATGACCATTTGACTGAGCAGACAGACAAATAAACATATTACACTGCATATGTGCCTTCTCTGGACAGAAGTCCTAGTGAGGGGAAGTTTCCTCACATACTGACTGCAAGATCAGAAGATATTTAGCATGCAGACACACCGGCATACACACTCCTGCCTAATTGCTTGAGCACATGTTGTTTATCTCTTCTAGAGCAAAAGCTATAAACAGAGTAATGCCTACAGGTGCCACACTACTGTGGAACGCATCACTATGGATTTCCTTTGAAAAGCATTGAGGAGCATCTCTGATTTTTAAAATATTTTATTTCCTTCTAAGTCATCTGTTCACTTACATTTTATCTCAACAGCAATAAAAATATCTGAATAAACCCTCATGGAAATTAGCATTCCCTGTTTAGTTATGTGCAACATGCACTTTCTACAACCTCCTATACCTTCACCCAACAGGACAGGTTGCACTGAATCTGCTTGTTTCATCATTTCAGTTGTCCTTGAACTTCCACTTCCAGCCCACCAAAGAATTTCAGCTAGCCTCTCGCTCACTAGAAGGAGACAGGGGTAACTCAACACAACAATCATCACACTCTGCCTTTGCCTTCTTCTCTGGCTGTAGCACGTCAAGCTGGTTTTATCTTTAAAATCTTCTATTTGATTCATCTCCTGGACATTTAGGAGACCACCAACTGGTCCCTATAGCATGAAGACTACTTAAATGGGAATTAGATATTATCCTTATGTAGCCTGTTAGCTACACATGGGTAAGCAAAGGCAGGAAGTGCCTGGGGAAGCTTCTTCGAGAAGGAACTTAAGCTGAAATCCTCAAGTATATCCTAGTGCTTTCATTAAGGCACCTCATGAGCATCAGTTTTATATGATCTGGAGAAAGGCTTTTAATTTCAAACACTAGTGCAAAACTAATCTCTCCAACCTAAGCTTTGATCTGAACTAAGATCATGGAGAACTGGTGAGTAGCAAGGATCTCTCTGATATGATTAATCAGAACTGTTTACTTATTGTTGCCCAGTTTGGACAGTGCTGTCTAGAGCTGTATTTTTAAAGCACATAATCTTGATGGTATATCTCTTATGATTAGCCCTTCAAAAGAGTATTCATGTAAGCTGGAGTTGCAGCATCTCTGCTGAAGTATTCTGATGACATAATGGGTCATTATAAATATATAATTTGCCCAAGTGAAAGAAGTCCAGTTACTAGGGTAGGTCAGACCATCAAGTTACTGTGCTCTCTCTAACATAGTTTTTACTACCTCTTAGGTCAGAGAGATCCTGTTTAAATGCAAAAGCACTTTGTAATTGCAATTTGCAAAACAATCAGAGGAATATGCACAACATGGTTTGCTGATAAAGCAGAATCTTGTCAAAGTAGGACATTGTTTAAAGGTTTACCCTGCGGGCACCAGCTGTTATCTAAAGTACTGCTAAATGACAGATTATACACTTACACGCAATACAAGGAAAGGCCAAGAATAAAACCTGCAAACATTTTACTTTGTAAATAACAGCACAAATACAAGAAGTCTGTGAGTCCACAGATAGGATACGATGATAGAGAGACATTTACCATCATATATGTCACTTTGTCAAGAAGGGAAATCTTCAGGAGCAGGGTATGAGACAGCAGTTATTTTATCCTTTATCAATATACAACAACCAAAGAGGCTGATGTTCAGTACTTACCATTCTACCCATTATTTCCAATGACTTTTTCCTCCTAATACTGAAAACAGCAACTGCTTTTTGCAACATTGTGAATGATGTTTAATGCTTAGATTGAAATGAGAGCTGGGGGCAGAGAAGTATGAAATGCAGAGATTATACTGTTTTAACAGACTGCTCCCCTTTGTCATAAGCAAGCTATCAAACTTAGACCCAACAAAATCCATCAGGAGAACAGCAGCTTTGCCAGTAGCTATTACAAAGGGAATAAGGAATAATTTTAATTCAAGGCAAATAACTTTTATTGGGATTAGACAAATTCATAGATGATGGAACCATCAGTGGCTAAGAAAAATGGGAGTCTACAGGCAACAACTTACAATATCTTTAATCAGAAAGGGAGGGTTATCAGAAAGCAAGCCACTTGGACTTGTTTCTTTACTTGGCCTCCAAGGTGCAGCTGTTATGGAAAGCAAGTAGCACAAAAGAAAAACAAGGCATGACAGCATATTATCTACAAGGAACATGTTGGACTCTCTTCTGCCATATCCCTCAAATCAATGGTGCTTATGCTGTGAAAGTCATGCCATCCGAGATCTGAGGGCAAGGAGCCAGCAATTCAAAAGACAGAGGGAAAAAGATGGACATAGCAATAGAGGCAAAAGACATGACAAGGAAAAGGGAGCAGCAACGACATGAGACAAAATAAACAGAGAAACACTTGCCTGAAAGGACCTTTGGTAGGGTACCATTTGTGAGTTCTGATCATAGAATCATAGAATGGTTTGGATTGGAAGGGACCTTAAAGATCATCTAGTTCCAATCCCCCTGCCGTCAGCAGGGACATCTTCCACTAGATCAGGTTGCTCAAAGCCTCATCCAGCCTGGTCTTAAACACTTCCAGGGAGGGGACATCCACAACTTCCCTGGGCAACCTGTTCCAGTGTCTGACCACCCTTACAGTGAAGAACTTTTTCCTAATATCTAATCTAAACCTGCCCTCTTTCAGTTTAAACCCATTTCCACTTGTTTTGTCATTAACTGCCCTTATGAAATGTCCTTCCCCAGCTTTCTTGTAGGCCCCCTTCAGGTATTGGAAGACCTCTATAAGATCTCCCCGGAGCCTTCTCTTGATCATGTCAGTCAAGTCTCCAGGAGAGACAATTCCTTGTACAACATCAGCAAATTAGTCCAGTCTCCAGTTGCAACTAAGCTGTGTGTAAAAGCTGTAAGGAAAAGAAAACACGAATGCAATCTGGCCAATTACACACTGAGGAGAATAGGGAAAACAATCAAACAAAAAATCTCTGAACCTGCAGGTATCGACACAAACCCAAAAGACTGACAAGCTTGTTTTCTTAATGTGTGACTGTAGCATGGTGAGCACAGAGAATGGGAGTGATTCTTACAGCAGCTGTTTGCAGGAGGTCAATACATAGCACAGTGGTCACCTCAAACATACATGTGAAGGTAGAGCCACAGGGCTTCCAGCACTTGGATTTGTTTTCTCATGGTTTTATCCACAGTAAAACTTCTGATGGCAGCCACATGGGAAGAACCAATTACGTTTCTGCTGATGCTTGCACCATACCCTGTGAAATACTGTATCCCTTCAGTAGTACCTCATCTCAAGGATTCCAAAAGCCAGGTCAGAGAGTCTAAGGCTGAACACACTGAGGAAAACTTGTGTGCACTGTCACAGAAGAAGACTACCACCTTAAGGACCTATCTCAGGGGCTGGAAAAACCCCAACCTATTTTATTCTCTGTTTGTTCATTTGAGCACAATTCAGCCCGCTGCACTGTTCAGGAAAAGCACAAACACATCAGAAGGACTGCTGCACTGGAGCTGAGCATCAGTACAAGCAGTTACAGGGACTGATTCAAAACACCGGCTTTGAGACCTTCTGTTACAAGGTGCATTTGGGGGTGAAACAAGAGAGACTTTAGAGAAGCATCTTCGTGCTGTTCCTGATGAAATGAAGTGTTACTGCCCACTATGTTCTGCTGTTCAAGTACAATTACTACTCCACCCTTGACAGTGCTTTTGTGCCCATCTCTGATAAGACATGGGGCTGCTTTGCCTGCTGTATCTGATCTTGCATTGCCACACAACCCACAGGAATTGATCTTGCCAGACCTCAACAGGCCATATAGCACAGACCAGAACTATAAAAAGCCAGTGCACCTCATTCCTCACCTCAGAGCAAAGGGAAGGCCTGGAGGGAAGAGATGCTGCCAGTTGTTTTCTACATTGATTCTTTTCACACCTTCCAGTCACTCACTCCAAGCTCCATAAATACCTACAGGGTCAAAATACTGTCCTTAGGAGTTGGGGTAGTAACCTTGATAAGTGACACAGCCAATACGAAGTCCTTACTTTGGAAGGAATTGCCCTCAGTACAATCTTCTGCTCCTTCAGTCTTCTTTCTCCTTCAAGCAAAATCTGCCAGAACTGACTACCTTCAATCCATTTTTTTCCTTCCTCCTCTTCTTTATTTGACTTTATTTTGTGTGTTGTCCCAGGCTCCTCACTCAGAGGTGTCTCCCTGGGGAAATTCATGTCCCTTGTACTTTTTACTCTGTGCACACAATAGAACATTATCTGCATAATTTATCTTTGACTACATGTTGTCTTCCTTCTGGCTAAGTGTTTTTCTAAAATAAATATATATCCTCATCATGTGCACTGAAAAGAAGAGCCAAGCCTGTCCTACGTGAGAACTCTATAATATCAAAAACCTGAACCACCAAGAATATGTTAGCTCAGTTCTTTGGGTTAAATGCAACTGTAAAGCTGACCTTCCTCCTGCCTCTCTTTGTATTTTTCAGCATTCCATTCCTTCTGTAGATCTAATGAAACCCCCACAAGGCTGAATCCAGATAAAATTTGGAATTGAAATGCAACCCACAAAGCAAGGGAATTCAATGAGATAAGACCAAAAAACCCTTCGTTTAGTGCCTTTATCATACCTCTGAATGGCAGGCTATGCATTTGACCATGTCTTTAAGTTAAATGTGCTGGTGCTGTTGTAGTCCAGTCAACATAATCTTCAGTCAACTTCTCTTACATTCTCTTGAGCCTGAGGACAGCACAGTGCTTTGCTGCTGCTGCTGCTGCTGGGATTTCCAGGTGTTTATAGCTATGAACAAGAAAATTTGAGAGAAAAACACAACAAAACAGACTCTTTTCTATTGCAGCCTGAGGTTTCATAGCAAATCTGGATCACAGCATATTAGGGTGAAAATATGTCCTGAATACTGGGGGAGTTAAAAATCTTCCCTCTTCATTTTTTTTACCATGTAGTCACATTAGAAGTGAATTTGATGATTCCATGTTTCTTCCTGTTTTCCTTTATGATTATTTCAAAAGTGTCCCACTTTTTTCCTTAGCACAACAGTTAGGGTTCCCATTTTGCACCATCCTTCTCATTTACACCAGTTCACCATCAAATTCAGGGCCCAAGGTTAGAGGGTACTGGGTCTTCCCCATGTGAGGACTGTGATGGTTATGGTTGTATGGAGTGAATCTCAGAACATAGGGCTTTCTCTAGAGAATCACACAAGCATGTTTGTGCCAAACCAAGAGAATTGGACTAGATGCAGGGCTGAAAGCCCTCAGACACTTTACTGCCCCATCCACAGTGTCTCCAGTTATGCATTTTATAGTGTCTCCTTTCTGATTTCCTTAGACCTTACTTTTCTCAGGGAAGAACCTGAGTGAGGCAATCTGCAGTTAGCTTCACTAACTCACTATTAATCCCTGGTGCACTGTCACAAGACTAATGACCTAGTTTAAGAAACATCATTGTCAAGGGGTGCTTTTTAACAGGATTCCCACTGTGAAATGAGAGCTAGCCCTTGTGTCTAAAAAATGACAAGAGGAGAGACCTCAATCTCAACAGATTAAATTTGGATTTTGTTGAAAACCTTTATAGCTAGGAAGGTGTCACCTGTTGGAGCCAGCTGCAAAGCCCCCAAAATAGGAAAAAAAAAATTGTTTCCTCTCTTCTTTGATAGTAATGCAAAGCTCTACTGTGAATTTTTATGTTTTAGCAGAAAAGCTCAATCCAGACTCAAAAGCTATGGAAAATTGACCTGTTTTCATGACAGATTCTTTGATAATCTATGAGTCTTTGAAGCTCCTACCCAGGAAAGTGAACACAGAGAGGCAAGCATGGATGGGGGCTTGCACATGATCACAATGAGAACGGGAAAAAACGAGCAAGGTTTAACCCAAAACACACCAAAACTTTTCAGATTTTCCCATCTCCTCTCAACATCAGCTGTTCCTTACAAAGCTTCCTCTGAAGCAGTCAAAGACATCCTTGGAGAAACTGAAGTTTCATCTCTGTCCTTGTTTTGACATATCCACCATTCTCCCTTAATAACTACAGTTTCTATCTCATGTGCTCATCAGAGACAAGATAATAGCATGAAACAATATCCTCTGCCATCAGGGCTGCTATCAGAACTCAGATTTGGATTGTTCTTTGTCATCATTTCTGTGGGTGTCTCATCACATCTGTGTCAGCCTCAGAGTGGGATCCAACACAGGTGTCCTCAGGCAGGTGAAGTCATACTGCCCTATCTTTAATTTTCTCTGTTTGGGCAATAGTCTGTTACCAGTAATGGGAAGAAGTTGTCCCTATGTTGTATCAATGCAGAGATAAGTCCACTAGCCTGGCTTTCCTTCAAAGTACATGAAGGGATCTCCAAGGGGAAGTTACAACAGTAAAAGGTGAGAAAAGTGGTCAGCTGGCTCCTACTTTCTTGACTGCAAAGACATGTCCAGTATCAGCCACCTCATTGACTCTTAGGAGAGAAAAAAAATACCACAAACCCACATCAGAACCCTCTAATTTCAAAGTCAGGGTCTGTGAGACCACGTAATCACAGTGCAACACTGAGTCCCTGGGAGCAGCTATCAGCACTCACTCAAAAGTCAACACTCAAAGTAAAGACTAATGGTAAGTATGGTCACCTTATCAGTACTAGCTGTCCTAGAGATTTAACGATTTGAAAAAAGAACTTGAGTTGTAATAAAACTTAATAACCTCATCTGAAAGGCATCAGATCAGTCTAAATTGCCACAAGAGGAAAATAATTTTCCACCAATTTCTGCCTTAGTTAAAATCATCTTTGTACAAGTATATGGTGAGGATGGGAATATGTCATGTGTTGTGATTGAAGGTAACTGATTTCTCTCCCTCAGCATGTGTCAGTAAAACCTCAGTTTTATCTAGTTTTGGGCACTGGACCTCAAAAGAGAAGTGGAACAATTGCAGAAAGTCCAGAGGAGAGTAATGTGAACTGTCAAAGATCAAAGACCATGATCTATGAAGGAGTTATTTTTTCAGAGAAGAGAAAAACAATGGAGGGAGCATAGGACCCATCAGCTGCATAAAGGCTGTTGGAAAGAGAAGGGAAATAATGTATTTGCTGTGTCCAGAGTAGTTAGCACAAGAAATAAATGGACTTAAGTGTCAACAAGAGATATGAGGGTTAGACATCAGGAAAAGCTTCCTAACAGTGAGTACAGTAGGGTACTGGAGTGGATTGCCTGGAGTCTCTCTGTTGGAGGCTTTTAAAGAACAAACATACATTAGAAATTATATATATAGATAGCTGATCCTTCCTAAAGGGGGAGTAAAATAGATAAAGAAACCTCTCAAAGCCCTTTTGTCCCTGTTTTTTCTCTGATCCTATAAAGCTATTAAAGAGATCCCAGTCTGCTCAAAATCCCAAGGACATGGTCAAAGACAGCTATAACAAAGCCTCCTGCAGTGAAATTACGGAGTCCTTACAAACTTCTCAACAAGTCAGAGGGCTGCCTAGAATAACCTACAGTGTGTTGTACCACAGCAGTGAGGGAACCTCTGCCACTTTATTTTGCATGACGTTTAAACAATGGACTAGCTTCCAGTAATACAATTAGCTTCACTGATATCTCCAAAACTACCTACGTGGTGAGGGTTAGGCACATCCTTGATGAATCAGAATCTAACTACAGCATCCTGATCTGGGTTACTGAATGCCAATGCAAAAACTTGCAGTATAGATGTTTCTATATCCTGGAGCAGCTTCATAACCTAACAAACGAGGGAACAGCCCTGCCGTTATCAGATAAGAGCCCTAAATGAGAAAGGCAACATTGCCAAGGTCCAATGCCTGTGCCTCTTTGATTACTGCAGTATAAATATATTCTATTTTGTCAGACTGATCTTTCTCAGTCTGTTTCTTTATCTCAGTGGTAGAGATAGGAGCTCTCTGGGGTCCCCTGAATGTAATTACTTTCCTTTCTGCATGGGGGAAAAAGTTTCCTTTCATTCAAGGGTGCTGTTGTCTGTAGCCTTAATTTAGTCACTTTTATCTATATTATAAGGAATGTGGACCCTACTATGAGTTGTGCCAAGCACATCTTGAGAATGAACTTCTCACAACTTCATGCTGCCACCTATGAAGGAGAAACAAGGTTTGCTTTATCTGCCTGCTAGAAGACAGGAGGTTCCTATGGATTACCCCTCTGAGGTTCCTTTGACCAGCCAACAATGTGTCACCCTTGGTTTGCCCACTTCCACTAGCATAAGCATTTTTCTACTTTGCAATGGCACTTAGGACCAGAAAGCCAATCTGTGGACATATCAGGGCTCCAGGAACTTCTGACTATACTCTTTTGCAAGGGACATGTTTTCCCCATGACTGCTAGAGGAATTCTTCTGTCTTGGTGTCATTTTTTTCTTACAAGTGTTTCCTTGGAACTTTTCCTATAAGAAGCCAGGACCCGCCACACACCCTGAAGTGCTTACAATACCTCTGCCATGGAAGCAGGACAGTTGGTGATCCAGGTTTTACCATTCAGTACATGAAAGGGAATATTGCAGAAGAAAGCACCAGGAACCCAGTGGCTCTAAATATTTACACAGTTGTGTGCTTAGCCCCCAGATAAATTCAACAGGACTTCATTGAAGGCCATAAACTCACCACGCTAATATTGGAATGAAGTCTTCTCCTTTTTACTCCATTAAAAGCCTCAGGCAAGAGAGATCAAGTTTAACCTTAGCATCATTCCATTTCCAACAGCATATAGTAATGCTGAATGAGCTAGAAGGAGATGTATTTATTTAATGTATTTATTTGTGTAGTATTATCAAATCTGAAGTCCAAAGACTGAAATCCTACTATTCACAGTACTGTGTACACATTGGTTAATATAGATTTTTCTCTGGGACTAAAAACACATTGAGATATACTAGATGGTGAAAGTAAATATTGTGTGCAAAGCAGCTAGGAGGGAAATGAGGTAGAATGAAAGAGAGAAAAGAAGAGAGAAATTAAAATATATATCCAAGGACACTCAGGAAACCCATGTCACAGCAGGTAACTGAATTCACATCTGTTCCAGCTCAGCACCT
This sequence comes from Antrostomus carolinensis, assembly GCF_000700745.2. NCBI lineage: Eukaryota > Metazoa > Chordata > Aves > Caprimulgiformes > Caprimulgidae > Antrostomus > Antrostomus carolinensis. Next base: position 67,306 of record NW_010319781.1, read on the forward strand.
TTTCTAAAAGCAGCCTCCTTCAACATGCTTCATATCTGATCAAAATCCCAAAGAGGAAAAAGAAGAAAAAAGAAAAAGAAAGACTACAGAACTTTAACACCACTATTGAGTACTTTTCATGGTGTCCAGGTAGTTATGCTTAGTCTTCAATAATATATGACAGAAAGTAATGCAATTTAAATCAGGAGAGGCAAAGAGTAAGGTAGGGGAGATAGAGGTGAGTCCTGAAGTGCACAAGGCAAACAAGACAATATTGTAGGAAAAAAAGCTGGGAGCTATAACAACAGCATTTCTTAACAGAACTTAACTAGGTTAGAGTGACCTCTGAGAGGTGCCAGAATTTTAACAACCAAATTCTAATGTGAAGGATTATGGATATTTCGGTATAAATTGCCCTTGTTTTACATAGACCATTTTGCTGAGCACAATGTTAATTTTGCAGCTCCACTGGAGCAGTAGCTTATAAAAAAGATAAACAGAAAATGTTGCCTTTAGCAGCTGACAGATACCTTGGCTAAGAGGGATGATAAAACTATTTATGTGAAGATATTAAAGGTATGAAGGGTGCACCAGCTTTTTAGGATCACTGCTTTGAACGGGGTTGGAGAAGGTGGCAATAGATGGGAAGCGATGTATTTTATTCACTCTGATCTTAACCAACACAGAGCTATAACTAAGAAGAGACTTTTCTTCTTTAGCTGCGTGTTCTGCTCTGAATTTCCTTTCTTGCATAATTCTGCAGCAAGAACTGCTGAGTGAATTCCCATCCCAGGTGAAATTTGGGGTATGACCCTTGGTGCTGACAGAGTAGGAAAGGGGAAACTGAAGAGAGCTAAGGCTTAACCCTTTCTGGGAATATAAATCCAACTGCACTGGAGTGGCTGAAACAGAGGGAGCTAATAACTCTCCATGTTTCCAGACCCTGAATCTGTGAACTACTTTACCTTTAAGTTTCATCCAGCCTCAGCAAAGTTGATTAGGGTAGAGAAAAGGGAGAAAAGGTCATCGGGATCATGAGGTTCCAGCAAAGGTTAAGAACTCCCCAAGCCTGATCCGAAGGCTGTGTCAATACATGTGCTGTCTCCAGGTGTGCCTAGGCCAGTCCTGCATTGAGGGATGTATCCACTTCTTAAGGGACAGCAGATGGGATAGGAAGGGAAAATTGGAGTCTGAAAGCAAGCAGTGACTTCCCAAAGCACCACCCTAAACCACTCTGCAGCCATATCTCAACAGACTTCAGATTCAGGCTGCATCAGCTGTGGCACGGGGCGAGCGAGCAAGCAGGGCAGCTGCTTGAGACCAAGCACTGGGATGTGAAGATGGGGGAAGGAAGAGGTAATCATTTGTGCCTGGCAGGGTACATGTCTCCCTGACTCTCTGGCTCAAGTGGTTACAAGTGCCCAGCTACAAACTTTCTCCTTGACTAGTCTGCTCCACTTGGCCTAATTCCAGTATTAATGACCTAAGAATGCACATATTTAAGAATTAATAATAGGCAAAATATTTTCCATTTTCAACCATATTCCTCTTTTAATATCTGCCTCTCTTTTTTTTTTTTTAATGTGGAATAACTGACTAACATTCATTACATTACAATTAAAAGTACATTCCTCCCCCCCCCCCCCAAAAAAAAAAAAGGGGTGGCACTGTGGTAACCACACAATAGCACCAATAGGTTTACCGGCCCAAAATGATAGAACCAAATTCAGTGGCTGATAGCAAGGTAATATTAGCTCAAGTACAATCCCTCAGAAGTCCACCTGGCCACAGCCATAAATTGCTGCCTCCATTACAGCTTTGCAATACCATTTCCACACTGGCTGCACACCAGCTTTATTGTAGTATAACTCACATTTCACAAGAATGAACCAGGAATTACAGAATGGGGTTAGGACACTAGAAAAGCCACATTATTTTTTCATCCTAGGAGTTGCAAAAAGAGGTAGAAAAGAGAAGGGCAAAGACACCAAAAGCTTAGCTCTATTCTGCTGCTAAAACTGAGTGAGGAGAAAGACAGAAAAGGGCTTCACTCATCCGATTTAAATGTAGAAAAGTTTTTCAGAGATTTCCCACTAGTCTTCCACTTATTATGCATCAAGGACAGAGCTGTCTCCGTTTTATTGCACTCTGTCATTCAGAGCTGGGCTAATCATTGCTGCCGAGAATGGAGACAGCCAGTTGGGAATCTATCTTTTCAAATGTCCCCCATATTGCTTATACACATGCTGCTGCCCTGACTTGAGCTGTATCTGGTGACTCTGGAAAAACTGTCTTTGCATACAAAGATGTAAGGGATACAGTGGAAAAAGACAGATACATATGACAAAGGAACAAAGGACAATTCTGTTATGTCCTAAGCTTGAGTTAAGGTATCTTGAGGCAACCTTGGCTCTGATCTCCTCAACATAACTTTAGTAGCAATGTTTAATGAGCTCTGAGCAGAGATTTCCAGGCCAAGGAGACCAGCCACTGCATCGTAGCCCTACGAGGACACAACAGGTTGGGTTGGAAGCAACACAGCCACCTTCACTTCCCCCAAGTCCAGTTCAGCAAGGTCTGCTCTCACCATCACAGCTATTGAGACAGATCCAGGTGTAAATTTTAAATGTTGAATTTTCCAGACTGCTAAGAAGTAAGATGGGTTAGAGGTGATGTCTTGGAATATGTTGGGTCTGGAACAGCTATCTCATATCTTTTATCTACCCAATCAGTAATGTCAGAGGAGAGTCTGAGGCCATCATCCTCTCATCCTGATTTTTCCAGGCAAGGAATAAAGCCTCTTTTAAAAAACCTGCAGATTTATGTTTCCAAAGAAATAAGAGAAAATATACAGATGAGTTTCTTCAAGGGGAACAGCACACCTTAGGGTTTAATTCACAGGAGGATATTTTAATTGCACAGAGGTTGGTATTTATGCTAGTCACTTGAGGGAGACAAAGAGCTACACTGAATTTGCCTGGATTTCGTATGGTCAGCCTTCAAGTTAGAAGAGAACCATAAAAACCTTATGGTCAATGCAAGGTCTGGAAATATCTATTACCTTCTAGAAGCAAAAGAATGAATAATGAGATGGAAAAAATCTACAGGGGAAATAGAGAATTAAACAGGACTTGCACAATCTCACAAGGTACTTCAGAAAAACTACTAAATATGAGATAGCTGGTCAGCACAGCTTCAGACAATGTCCATTGTAGACAATGACAAGGGTTGGGATAATTTATCTGAAAGGATCTAAACTCACTGCAATATTTGGTGAGGGAAAGAAGGAATGATAACACAAAGGTCATTTAAATCAACTCAGCATGATCAAACACTCTGATGCATCTGCTCGGAACATCTGTGGTGTCTAAATGTCTGCTCCAGAGTCAAAATATTGGGAAACAGAAAACACCAATGTGCTGTGCACTAGAGAAACCACAACTAATTTCCTTGGTGAGTGCTGTGATCTGATCTGTGTCATAAACTCAAGCAGAAATGGTAAAAAATGAACACAATTTCAAAAAGGATTGAAAAGATAATAGAGATTTTCCTCTGTGGAGAAAAGCTACAAAGATGATGACTATTGAATAGAAATCAGAAAGATGAATGAGATGACACAGCACAGGTGTGGTCACAAACATAAAATATTATACTGGACACTTCTGCTTTTTCACTGACATTTAAGAAAGCAGTTTGGGACAATCTGTACAATTAAAAGAGAAATTGCTTAGAAGACCTATGAAGAAAACACTGGAACTCTGTGCTGCGTGATACAACTGAAGCAACCAGCTATAGCCTTCTGTAACCTAAAAAGGTTACTTAATATAAGTGGCACACAATGTGATTTCTAGCATGAGGGACGCCAGAACGTTTTTTATTTTATTGGTTCATATTGCTTTTTTTTTTTTTTTTTTACAAGTTTCCTTCCTCTCTTCATGAAGATGAAGCTTGGTTTGCTAACTCACAGCCTCACAACAGATCTTTGTGGAAAGTTTAATCTGAAAGAGCTAAGCCACCTTTCAACTCAGAGTTTTCCTCTGGAAACACCACTCTTGCACTCAAGACTACAGAGGGAGCTTCTCTCTTGCCATTGACCAGCTTCACCATCTAAATTATCTGGCTAACACCCTGTGCAGTGAATATTCCAAGAAAGAAGCAAACACACTAGAGGAACTTCATTCAGACATTAAATTGGGATGTATCTACCTCTTTCTTAGGGGTCAGAAATGAGATCAATTTACCATAAACCTCTAGGGATTCTGCAATATTAAGGCAGAGGTAGGTAAATGTGTCAGCTCTCTGTAGAAATTTCTGGTCTGTTTATCATTGCAGTTCTGAAGCACTTATGTGAACCAAAAATAGTTTAGCAGTTCAACAGAGCAAGACAATCACTGTATCCATGCTGGACTGGACATGTGTGTGTTAGATGCATCACTGACCATAACAATGTCCTTAGGTATAAGTGCAGTATTCATGTGTTCTTCCAGATGACATTTTAGTGTAATTCTACACTAATAAAAGTACAACTGAAATATCAGTGCAGAATCCAGCCACCAAAGCTGAAGAAACACTGTGGAAGTCCTTCTGATGCTGTGGGTTGGAGCAGGGTCACACAGACCAGTACATCAAAGGGTTAGCATCCTGTTGCACTGTCCTCTGTTGCCACAGGCAGTCAGTCCTTGAAATAATGACAAATTGGCTTGGAAATGCTCTGATACACCTGGATGATTTTAAAAAAGTAAAGGCCTGGGGGATTCCCTTTTCAACCAAAATGGGAAATATATTTTTATAAAAACCTGTCATGCAACTTTTGTTTTCATCACTGAGATGTCTTTGGTGACAATGAAAGCGAAACATGCACAGTCCCAGGAGAGACAGTATCCCACAGGCAGGCAATTATCAAACTTGTCTCCTGACAGCTTAGTCAGTGGCTTCAGTGCAGAACCATAGCCAGTTTTCATCCTTTCCTCACCTGTCAGTCCTCTCATTACCTGTGAATGGACTTAACCTTGATTTAGACTATTTTCCAATCTCTTGGACAATCAAATGAGCAGAGATATACCATAGCCTTAAGAGTTTTCCCAATTGCTGGCTGGGATTAGCAACTAGAGAGAAAAGAGCAAGTAAATATTAAACCAGATTATAATTTCCATGTCTCACTCCCAGACACTCTAAGGAAACATCCATTTTTTAGCTTTCACAGATCACCTTGTCCCTCAAGCAAATATACCATTTTCTTTCCCCACAGAGGCATGAGTTACTTTAGGCCAGTTCTGGGATCAACACCAACAGCTCTGGAACTTCTAATACAACACTGACTGTATAACCAGGTTATTAGCCTAATACTCTGCCTCAATCAAGGAACAGCTCCTAAACTTAAAAGTTAAATAGCCTTCTGCCCAGGGGATTCACAACCAAAGACTCAGCACTGGAGGTTTCAGAGTTACTTCAAACTTTATGAGGAGTAAACAACATCCATTAACATTTGAATTTATTGGCTTTTATTTAGTCCTATTAGACCAAAACATACTCCAGTACAGAGCTTGTTTCCTCTCAGAAGCTATTTCCTTCTCTCAACAGCTTTTCAAGTACCTAATTGAAAAAAACTGACTACAAAGTAGTATCAAATGCTGGGCTTGCCCTGACCTACATTATCAACTCACTTCCACAGCACTGCAGAAGTGCAAAACCTTCTCCTTTAGGAGAGTCACAATGGAGGAGGAAAGATTTCTCCTCTTCTTCAGGAGAGGACCCTGAACATTTAACAGGATTTATAATGATCCACTGATGCACTTATGAGGAGACAGCTCAAGGAAGGCAACAGATACTTAGACCACAATGAAGTGGCAAGAGTTCTGTGCTTTTAGCCACAAATACTTCACATTCATGTTTTCTGCTTTATTCACACTGTTGACAACTTCAGAGACCACCACTCATTCACCTTTCCCCACCCCTTAGTGATAGTTCAGGAATGGGTTTTGACCAATATTTAAAACACAATTGCAGAATGGGAGCAGCACAAGGTCAGCTGTGACATGTGGTCCTTGGGAAGAGTTAGTCAGGAGCTGCCTGGAGAGGGTCTTAGACATTTGCTGAGTCTCTGAGCATAATGAGATACAGAAGAGAAGGCCACAGGGCTAGCTACAATCTGCTGAGTCTGGGAGGAGGAAGGGCACGTTCCTTCACTGCCTTTACGGACACCATTCCTCCAGGGGTGATGCAGCATATGTTTGAAGCCCTAAAGGGAGGCATCGTTTTCCCTCATCGTTTCACTTCCTGCACCTGCCCCAGAATTTGACCAAACATGAAAGACAATTGATCAAGAACAAGCTCCTTGGCTTGATCATCCTTCTACATCTCACCTTTCTTTGCTTAATTGGACAAAATGCTTCCACATCAATGCCTTCACATAACAGACGAAGCTGAACCTCTTCTCTGCTCCTGTAGCATCAAGTTAATAAGGAAACTGCACTCCCTCACCAGGCAAAGTATCCACTTCAGAAACCCTAATCAGGCTCATGAAAGCTCAAGAGGATAAAACCATCTGTATAAAACATATATGCAATATGCATCATTTCAGCCACCCCTGAAGCAGGGACTCCTTACACAGACCCCTCCCCGCCTGCCTGCAGATTCTCTGTCTCCCCTGTTTGCCAGAAACAACACGAGGAACCTGTGTTCAGCTGTTCCCTCTGTGCAGAAATTAATTCATTGACAAGACTTGTAGGAATGTGCCAGCTCATTAATTACCGTAAGAACTGTGTCAGCAAGAAGTAGGCAAGGTGACTGCTGAAAATGGTCAGAGAGAACCATCTATAAGTGCTTGCTACCCCAGCCATTACATGCCAAAAACCAAACCAATAATACCCGGTAGACGTTTCTTAACTATGAAATAACACAAATTACACATTTTACTAATATAAAGCTCTCATGTAAATCAGTATTGGGGGAGCAAAATGCAAGGAAATTGGCCCCACAAGCTAGTCAGCCCTATTCCAGGGATTAAATTATTACGTTACTTCCTATGGGACAATGGAGTCCCGGGAGTATGATGGGTCTCCCAGAAGTGGGAGTTGGCATAGAAAAATCCCAAAGGCTTTGACATGCCACCTCATCTTTATTTCTATCTGGCTGGTGGGAAAGAATCAATCTTCAGTAGAAGCTGCTCCTGTTATTAACACACAGGGTTGCAGAAGGTCATCCTATAACAAACTCACTGGGACAGACAGAGAGACATCGGGATCAACAGGCTGAGATCTCAAATGCAATCTTTGCTTAGGCGAGTATTTGACTCACTGCCTTGTGCAGTCTACAAAGGTAAGAGGAGATGGCCACAGCCCATTTCAGATCTCACAGCTGGTAGCTCTGCCTGGTGCTTCCCTCAGAGAGGAAATGTGACCACCAGGAAGTCTCTGATTTGCTATTAAAATTAATCATTCTTCTTGTAATGCCACCACTGGGGTAATGCGCCTGGGATTAGACCTAGGAAATCCATCAAGGCCAATACTTAGTCACATTCAAGTGCTTTTATGCTACAGTTGCTATGAGGAGTGGCTTCAAAAACAACCCCTTAAGAAGATCAGGAGGGCAGGGGGCCTTCCCAACCACTGTGCAATTGAAGGCAGGGCTCTTCCCCAGGCAGAGCCCATGTATTTTCAGCAAAGGGACATTTGAATATCAGGCAGTGGGAAGCAAAGTCTTGTCAATGCATCAAAGGTTTTGCTTCCCTTGGCTCAAGTGGGATTAAAGGAATAGAGAGAATAAGCTGGAGAAACTTAAGGTTGTTTCAACTTGCACAGAGCTCAGAAGAGCTCTGGAGTATCTGTAAGAACAAAAAGAAAGATCCAAGTTACAACTTCTCTACAGCTTCACCACGCTCTTCTCAAGCCTGTCGCAGGGCTGGTGAACTTGTACTCCAAAAGGAAAATACTAAGTTAAGAGCTATGGCAGTATCTTGCCACATTCCCAATCATTTACACATAACCCTTTCCAAACTCTGCGCTAAATCGTAAGGGGTGACCTTCCCTCATGCCCCAAAACCAGCCCACTTCCTTCCGGCCTTTTTATTTGATAGATTTTAATTTTATTTTCCCTCCTCTCCCTTTTCTTTGGCCAGTCTCACTGCAGGCCATAGGGCTAGGAAACATTATTTTTATCATCTGATATAAAATGGATATAACAGGCCTGTGCTGTAAAACACCAAGTGTCAAACCATAAGGAGTTCCACAAATAACTGTTCAGATGTCCAAAGCGGGGAGGCAGGATATGGATGGCTCCCAAGTGCATGTCTAAGTCCAATAGCATTTCAGAGAGAGAAATGTGGCTCTGTCCAGGCTTGTGAGGTTTTGGGAGCTCCTTGAGCATGTTGAGAGCAAGACCTGCCAGAGGGCAGACAGGCAATGCCACCACCTGAAACCTTTGTCAGAAGTTTTGCAGAGAACCATTGCCTCTGGGTGACAGTATTTGCTGTGTCACACACCTGGAGCAATTGCCTTGAAGAAATCTGCATTTGCTGATGGAAAGCATAAAATGAGTGACCTGGTCTCCCCTGAGGGATGTGTAGTGAGGTGTGAGAAGAGATTAGTAAAGGAAATCTGTGAGAGAATCCCCTGGCAGTGAATATGCAGGAACAGGCTGATGCTAGGCAGCTGGGAGAGGTTTGGTGCAGACCAGGGAGAAAGCAGAGAAGGCTGATGAGCTGGAGGAAAGAGGAGAAGCTGCTCTTCTGGGTGAAGGGGAGACAGTGGGATGAGAGAATAAAGATAAATGTTGTGGGGAGGGAAGAAAGGTGGAGAGGAAACTAGAAATGGAGGCTAACAATTCAGATAAAAATGAACTGGACTGGGAAAAAGGCAGCTGGGAGTGACTCAAAAAACATAAGATTAAGAAGTGCAAGGGTGAGCTGATCAGTGTTCAAGGGAAATGAGAAAGCAAGGTCACCTGGATGCTGCTAATAGTTTTCCAAGGAGCAGGGTCTGAACAGTTTGACAGGAGAGATGGCCACAAAGCAGCACAGACATTCACAAAGCCTCAAGGGGCCCAGAGAAGAGCAGGGGGACTGCTGGACTTCCTGAGTACCCACTGGGATCATCAGACATTAGGCTTAGAAACAGCAGTGTTTGAAAAGCACAGGAACTCTGATACTGTGAGACCCAGCTGCACCCAGGGCTGCCAGGCACTGGACATCTTCATGGGTGACATCAAATGGGGTACAAACACTGTGCAGGGGTTTCTTACATTTCAGTCTCTGTTTAGCTACAGAGTCTTGGGCCAGATAGACTTAGACCTGAGCCAGCACAGCAGACAGAGAGGGACAGCTCTGTCCCTGGGGACATGCCCCCACCATGAGGGGGGTCTCCAAGTGGCCCCAGTACAAGGCTCACTGCCCAGGGCTAGCCGAGCGTTGTGACTCCTTGCATGGGCCAGACAGTGCCATGACCCCAGTGTGCTAAACATCACATGGCCATCACATCACTTGTCATGCACTGGGGAAAAAAGGTAATTGAGAGGTCTGAACTGAGCAGTGAGCGGATGACAGAGAAACAGAAAAAGTGTTGGCTCAGTTCCTTGATCTCTTTTCTGGGCTGGGAATCAATTCGTACGCCAGTTTGGTCAGGCAAGAGCAACCACATTGCTGAGCCCTGGCTCCTTCCAGCTTACATCTCTGTTTGCTTTCCCCTGCCATCCTTTAGCATTTGCTAACAGATTCTTGCACTGCAGGTCCTGTGAAATGGGCTGGAGCAGATCCTCACTTTGAGAGACCAGCTCCAGGACAATGGCCTTCACACAGCTGTGAGTGGGGCTGCCACATTCACTCCTTCATCAGGGATCTAGACTGCTTGTGGATGGACACATTACTAATCAGAGGGGAGAGGAAAACGCCTCTAAATTGGGAAGTAGATAGTTTGACTGTAGGTCTGCTTACAAACGCACTAGCTCTGAAACCAGTGCAAGGGCAGAAACTATCAGCCAAAAGCAGGAGCGCAGATGGTGCTTAAGTCCTCCTAAGATGCTGAAGAAATATGCATTTAACTACAGCCTGAATTAGATTAACTTCAGATCTTTGGTGTTATGAAGATCATGGGTTTTCCTGCTTGAGCTACTTTCTCTGCTAATTGCCCAGTCGGGTGTGTAAATAGTTAAATCACTTTATAAAAGAGCTCATGATTCTCATGCTGCTGAGGAAATCTAAGGGAAAGAATAGCAAAGGCAAGCAGAAGCCAAATCTGTAGACCAATTAATAACTCTTACTATTTTTGTCATAGCTACTTGCATTTTCTAAAGGTCCTGCAGAAACAGTCACATCTGAAAGGACCAAGCAACCTCACAGCCCAGCTCAGCACTTTGAGTGTCCATTGCTGTTTCACACGCAGGTGACATCCCAGAAGCAGCAGCCTCCTTCCTCCCAGACCCCTGAGACCACCCTGTCCCATGTCCTCCTGCTCAAACACAAGCACAGAGGCTTATTTTTTTTCATTTATTCCTGACAAAGGAAAAGGGAAAAGCTAGAAGGAAAAAGAAAAGCAAAAGGGAAGAAAAGACGAACAAGAAGAACCTACTTTGAGCAATGGGGGTTAATCTGACTCAAAGCCTAAATCCATGTTAGCAGTTAATCCAGTTAGTAAGGCTTTCATTGGGAGCTTTGAGAAATCCTTTAACCTCTTGCTGTAAACTAGGAGCAGCTTAACAGCTCAATGTTCATGAGAAAAGCCTGTCAATAATGCTGCTAAGCAGGTATTTAGCAGGATTTAAGAAACAAGCATGTGACAACTATTCTTTAATGAAGCAATTGGGCTTTTCTCCAGGAACCAAGTGGTCACTATTTCCTTCAGTCTTGCCTGTGATTGCTTATCAAGATTCAAAAGAAGATGCAGCTATGGTCTGTGTCAACTTGGAAAGTATTCCTTCTCAGGGAAAACACAGTAAAAAGCAGATTTTGGTAGTGTTTTTTTATCAGTGTCATGAATTCTTTCTCCTAAGAGATCTTCTATGAAGCACACTACAGCAATCAAAAACCTAGATTAACTTCCCTGCGATTTTTGAAATTGTTTTACCGTCTCTCTGTTAAGTCACTACATATTCTCTGCCCTGGTGAGTCCACATCTGGAATATTGTGTCCAGTTCTGGGCCCCACAGTTCAAGAAGGACAGGGAACTGCTTGAGAGAGTCCAGCACAGAGCCACCAAGATGATGAAGGGAGTGGAGCATCCCCCTTATGAGGAAAGGCTGAGGGAGCTGGGTCTCTTTAGCTTGGAAAAGAGGAGACTGAGGGGAGACCTAATTAATGTTTACAACTATGTTAAGGGCAAATGTCATGAGGATGGAGCCAGGCTCTTCTCAGTGATGCCCGATGGTAGGACAAGGGGCAATGGGTGTGAGCTGGAACACAGGAGGTTCCGCTTAAACTTGAGAAAAAACTACTTTACAGTGAGGGTGACAGAGCACTGGAAGAGGCTGCCCAGGGAGGGTGTGGAGTCTCCTTCTCTGGAGACATTCAAAACCTGCCTGGACGCCTTCCTGTGTGATCTCGTTTAGGTTCCTGCTCTGGCAGGGGGATTGGACTGGATGATCTTTCGAGGTCCCTTCCAATCCCTGACATTCTGTGATTCTGTGATTCTATGATATTCACTTTACCTGCAGAGACTGGCTAAATATGAGTTAGCTCTAGTCCAGTAATCACACCATCACATGGAGCCTGGTGTCCTGATTCCTGGAAAAGGTAGAGGGCGAGCACAGCTGGGGACACTGACATACTGCAAATTAAACTTCATCCCTGCTTTAGACAGCTAGGACCTGGGGGATCAGAGGCAGGTGATTGCCCAGACTCACCCACCCTTGGCTTCTCCATGAGCCTGGTTGGCAGAGGGTCTTCTGTCCTCTGGAGTGCACTTACTTATCCCCCTGACACTGGTCACAGAATTTCCTTCATAGTCACTTTCATTATCTGTGTGGGTTGCTGCATATTCTCTTAAAGATAAGTGATCCAAGGTGGCAGTACCGAGGGTTTTTTTTTTATGTGGGAAGCCCTTTTCAAGCTGCAAAGCCCTCTGGGCAACAGGGCAGAGATCCCTACACCAGCACGGTTGAAACCACTGTCAGTCTGGAAGCTCCAGTAGTAACCAAGATTTTCTGCTGTGACTTCCCATCTGCCCATTACTTTTGGAGAACAGGGCAGTTCTGAGCTACAGAGAAGCAAAGAGAGAAAGAAAAGGGATGCGCAAGTCAAAAGTGTGTGACACACACAGTGAACAAGGCACAAAACCCATGGCTTTTCTCAGCCTTCCCTTCTGTTTTAGCCCAGGAGATTCAACCATGGGTATCATTTCAGTGAGACCCCTCTGCCTCTTGGATTCCGGACACAGACACTCCCATTTTTATTCACTTTCACAGATAAAAGGTCATTGTGCCTTTTTTTCCCCCTCTCTTTGCTAAGAAGGAACATTGCATTACCTTTGATATCTGCTGTCTTCAGCCAGCACGGGCTGAGAGGCCCATGCAACATTAATCTGGTTTTACCACAGTGCACCCAGTAATGTTCAAAGGAGGTGGATCATTGCCATTCTGGGTGTTACCTCTAAGGCACAGAGCTAGGAGTGCAAGTAGGGTCTTTCAGAGGGAAACACTTTGCCGCTCTCAGTGCCTGAATTCAGTCATAAAGCAGGTTGAGAAAACAAATGTGTAGGAAAATACAAGAAAAAATAATTCCTCTTTAAACACCCAATCAGAACCCCAATGTTGTGCAGGTTTTGGGTCACTCAAAACTGTTTCCATTTCTGATTCCTTTAGTATCTGATTTTTCTTGCTGATAAGAGCAAAAATTTTCCATGCACACACAGAGATATTAAAACACTTATAGAAGGATTGTTTTTATGGGAGTCCTACCTAATGAGACCATGATTCCTTGTGAATACCTCTGGTAGGCATAAGGACAATACACATATTAATTAACCTATAACACTGCCATTAACAAGTCATGATGCACTGAGTAGGACAGTTATTTTTCCTTCCATAAATTATATTTTCCTAAGCTCAGTTGGGTATTTTCAACCACCGTTCTTTCCCAGGTCCTTATACAGTGTCTTTTCCAAAAAGACAGTCACAAGCCCTTTTAAGGATGAAAAAAAAAAAAAAAAGGCACTAAGAAAAGAAAAATATAACTTTTAAATGAGTGGTAAAAGGAAGTGAGCTCCCACTTAGTTCAAATTTCATCTGAGACCTTGTTGGCCAGGTATACTGATGGAAATTAGACTTTTTATTCGTCATACAGAGCGATCTTTTCACTGAAAAATGTATTTCAAAGAGATGCAACATTACCAGAGAGTGGGATACTGAGCAATTGGTTATGCTGTTTACTGCAAGATAACCTGTGGTGTCTAGGTTTGCTGGTACTGTGTTTTCTCTTTCTGGTTTCTCCTGGATCCAGTACCAAAGTACAAAGGATAACATTTGTTAGACTGCAGCCACAGCTGTATTGCAGCATCTGGATGCAGAAGGGAAGGTTCAAGCTGAGGAATTTAACTTTGTAAAAGCAACTGTATCAATCACAAATCAGCTAAAGAGAGAAAGAACACTCAATCCTCAATTCCAGATAATTTTCACTATGATGCAGCCACTTCTGACCCCAACTTTCAGAGGGAATCACCAAACAATTTTCATCTTTGTTGTGATTCACTCCCTTCCCAGCTTTGAGACGTTCATGACTTTTCCAGCTCTGCTGGTGCTGAGCCAGCCAGAACACACAGAGCAGCAGCTCATGGGCTACCAGCAGCCCCAGCCACCACTCCCAGACCTTCTCCTGCCAAGAAGGGTAGCAGCTTTGGCCAGATGGTGCCTGAACCCCCATCCCAGTGCTGCTATGGACCACACTGCTGGCAGGGCAGGAATCTGCTGGGGTACGTGCCATGGATGGGGTTGGTGCTGCTCTCTGCTTTCCCACACAGACCTCTGCTTGGCTGGGTCCCAGCGCAGTTTGTGCTCTTTAGTCAGCATTGCCCTGGGGGTTACCTCGAGCCATCTGCCCGGCGCACCATCTGAGCACACCTTCTGCTAACCCTGCCTCCTGAGAAGGAAGCCAAACACTGCCAGGCTCCCCGCCACTCACCTCCAAATAAATAAATAACAAGGGAGAGAGGAGAGACACTGCTCTTTGTTCTGATGCAATATGGCAAGGGTGGCACTGATGTGATGCTTGGAAAGAGCCAGAAAAATGACATGGTCCATCTTGCTTGAGAAAGCCATCCAGGGTAGGGCTTTGCAGGGAGCACTACAGGGAAGAAGTGAGGATGTTGCAAGGTATTGTCCCCATGGCAGCATCAGGCTGCAGAAAGGATAAACCATGGCCACTTGGAAAGCTGCATGGGATGTCGGAGAATCTCTTCTTAGGGTGCATTGTGGTAAACCCTAGGATTGTTTTCCCTCACATGGGGACGTGCTCCAATTTGGGGCCTTCTTATTCTTAGCAGCCAAGAATGAAAAGCAGCTCTGCAGAGCAAGGAGGATTGGGACATGCGTCCTGCTCTTCTCCCTCCCCATCACCAAATGAGGAGATGCTAACCCATAGTACTGCTCTGGAGAGAGGGACAGGAGAGCAAGGAAAGAGGGAAGCAAGGGAAAAGCAGATGCAGAAAAGCCCTGAGCTTAGGCAAGGCTGAAGAGACCAGCTGTGAGGGCAAACACAGAGTAGAGTCTAAGGCTCATTTCACAGTTATTAATGAGGTTATCACCAGCATATGATACGGTGAAGTTGCTGGGGTATCAGCACAATCGGCCCCCTTTGCATCAGGCCCTGTAAACCCAGAGTCACAAACTCCCTAATACAGTTCTGGGGTCTCCAGTTGCCTTCAGGCTCTGGGAGGACTTGCCCGGAGCTGTTTATAAAAAAAGCTGTGTAGACATCCCTTTGGAATGGTGTTCAGGAACCAACCCTCTGCTCACATCTCACGAACAGACAGCACCCTCTCACCTCAATCTCTTTCCATTCTCTTCTACCTAAAGAAAAACAGCCTGCAGAGCCTCAGACTGTGACTAACTGCTAAAATGACACTTAATGAAAGGGGGGGGGGAGCATTTTGCAGATTAGACTGGGAAGATCTACAGGAGATGGGCTCCAAGATGGAGAAGTTTTGCAGCAAAAATGTGCGAAGGAACAGACTGAGTCAGAGCCCCTCAACAACAGCATGGTCATGCTACTTAGATCAAGTTCCTTCACCATTGTCAGCAATAACCGATTTTCTGTCTTGCCATCATCTGATGGCCAACAAGCTCATCAGCCACACTGCATGGCAAAGAAATGATGGTGGTGGAATTAATGGGACCTTTCTCATTTTGCTGCACAGACTCCCTTGCTACCACAATGGCCCCAGCAGCCAAGAACTCCAGCTCTGCTGCACCATCAGGGGCAGGGGTCACTGCTGCACACACTCAGCCTCTGCTTACAGCAATCAGGTCAAATACAGATTGAATGCAAGAAGCATGGGAGGGTGGGGGGGAATGAGGGAGGAATTGGGAGAACATCAGGTAACACGAGGCAGAGACGGATGCCACAGAGGTTCCCTGCATCAGGGTTTTGGTCCCAGCAGGTTAAGGTACAGTCACCTTGACAGATGCAACCATCCAGCTTGGAGGGATTCAAATTAAGGTCGAAAGGGATAAAACAATTGTGAGCAAATGAATGTGTTGTTCCTGGTTCACAGTCATGCCCAGATGCACATTCCTCATCGTTTAAGAGGATAATTAAAATGCATCATTTGTGTGTGTGTCCACATACGTGCATACACACACAATTTAAGTCTCTGGAAAGGAATATAACCATAGGAACTATTTTTTTTTCACTACTTCAGTAGCAACTAACCGGATTTTAAGCTTGGGAACAGGGGAAGGAACATGGGAGAGGAAAGGGTATCCCCCTTCTCTGTTTAACCTCACCAGGAGAGGAGGGGAAAGCTCCTCACAGCTTTTCAGCCCTGAGCAGGGATTTGGTGGCACACTAACTCTTTATGCAATTTTACATTTGCAAAGAGCAGGGCCTTGTAGTGCTTGTGGTTGGAATTGGGCCCAGGAGGGGCAGGTTTGCCCCGCTGTCTCTATCATTGAGCAGAATAACTAGCCATTACTCTCAGTTCTATGATGTAATCGCAGCCCAGATCTGCAGCAGCAAACTCTGAAGCCATCCCAGAGCACAATGCCAGCTGTGCCCGGCTCTTGTCCAACAACCATACAGGTCCTACGTGCCAGGGCTTCCTTCCCTCCTCCTGGTCAGCATAGATTGATGCTGTGACAGATTCTGTTTGCATCCCACTGTGTGCTCTCTGTAGAAGCCAGTCAAATGTCCATGTCTAAAATCTGAGTCCCAGGAAACAATTTGTTTCAACATTTGCGCCCAGAAGCATTGTCCAGACCTAGAAGGCAGATGTGCTCAGTGCTGCACAAGGGACAGGACTGAACTGCCCACAGTTGACAAGACCATTTTGGTTCTGTGAAGCCACTGGACATAAACAGAATGCTATTCTTCAGTCTTCCAGCTGAAGCACACAGTCTGCATGCCTTCCACAGCAGGATGTACCTTCTCCTAAGGTTCACACACATTTTGCCCTAGACCCAAGATGTGCCTGAGAGCAGGGAATAGTGAGCACTGCTTTGTGCATAAGGTTTGTGTGGTAGTTTCACTCCTTTGGCTGCAGCCAAAAACAGCTGCTCACTCACTCTCCTCCCTGCCCAGGGAATAGGGAAGAAAAACAGAAGGGTAAAAGTAAGAAAACTCATAGGTTGAGATAAAAACAATTTACTAATTGAAATTAAATAATAATAGAAAATACAAATGAGTGGTGCACAGTGCAGTTGCTCACCACCTGCCAATTGATGCCCAGCCTGTCCTCAGCCAGCGATCCCAGGGCACAGACAGTCCCAAAACTGAAATCACAATCGCAGAAGAACAAGCCTGAGCAATCCCCCACTTTGTGGTCATCCCTTGTTAACATACTGAACTTGACATTATATGATATGGAATATCTCACTGGCATAGCCAAAAGTCAGTTTTGGGTTTTGCTAATTACTTTGCTTCTGCTCCCCCCCCCCAGTCCTTTACACTCGCAGGTTAGCAAAACACAAAGTCCTTGGACTTCCAGCAACAACTAAAAACATTAGTATGTTATCAACATTCTTCTCATAACAAATCCCATACTGAAACCAAAACGCAGCTATTCTAGCTCCTAAGAAGAAAATGAACTTTGTCCTAGCAAAACCAGGACAGTTTGTAAAAGCTATTTTGTCTGGCCTCTAATATTGTGTTAGTGCCTATCAGTGGATACACAAGCACACTCAGGAGATTTTGCTCATTGTAAATTTGTGATGCTTGGGAATTTGTTTACTCCTAACTAGAAAATCCTAGGCCCACCAGTTATGTCCTCACTATTCTCACCGTGACATGTAATTTACACTGACCTTCCAGCCAGAGTGCTGCCCTAAATTGTCACAAGCAGTAAGCTCTCCATTACATGGCTCAGTGGAGTGAGGTGCAGAGACATCTGTGTGCATGGACTCAGAGCTGTGGTGTTACTCAGCACAGGATCCCCAGGCATCATTAGCCTGGATACCACACTGAATCCTGGCTGACTCTCCTGCAGCCCTGCTCTTCAGATCATAAACCTTTCCAGAGCGCCACGGCACATGGAGCAGAGACAGCGCTGCAGTCCCCTGCTCACCTCTTTGCTAGTGCCACTGCCTCCACTCAGCACCCGTCAGAGTGCTGCTGCCACCTCCATCTCAGACACATCTGATGCTGTGGCTGCCTACTGACATGGCAGTGTCACTAGGGCTGCTGCAAAGCCTGTGTTCATAACTCTAGCTGGACAAGGGCTGGCTCCATCCCTCACTCTAACAGCCCCTCTACAATCCCTGCTTCTACATCCTCTGCTCTGGGAACCTGTGTGAAAAGCTGGGAACTAACAAAAGTCCCATGGGATCTCACTGCTGAGTATCTGAATTACAGATTCTCCATTAGGGACTTGATCAGTATTGCCTGTGAGTTGAGAAACGGGCATCTTCTAAGAAGCTTGGGGACCATGACCACTTTGGTCTACTTCAGGATTTGGTCCTCAAGCAAAGTTGTCAGCAATTAGTATGGATATATTTTAGGTCTGTATATAAATGTCTTGCAGCTGCACTGATCAGGAGCTGGGCACAAAATAGTAAGTGAAAGAAATCTGTTTGAACTCTTTGCAGATGCAACTGGCTCTGGATAGAGAAAGACTTGTTTTTACTTCTTCCAAAGGCTGATGGTGTCTTTAAATCTGTGAAAGCTGGGATGTAGGGCAGAGGGGGAAAGGGGTCATCCTGACCTTTGAATATTCAAATTGTTAAGACATCACAACTAACCTGGTCTGATGGTAGGATCAGCAGAAGTTGGCCAGAAGCTCACTCAGAGTTCAAGTGCTCATTAATTCATCAGTATTTACACAGGGTATTTAATCAGGACTAAGACTAATGTGGAGTTAAGATCTTCAGAGACTACAAAATAGAGAGCATGATGATGTTTGTCTCCTGTCTTTCTACTAGTCACCTTCCACTAAACATCAGATCCCAGAATTGCCTGCCAAGACCTGGGATATTATCAATAAGTCTTTCCACTCTTTGCCCCATGACATATGTATCTCCTGTGGTAAATCAACCCAGTACCTTCTGGCTAGCTGTTCTGCTCCTGGTTCCCCAAGCTTGGATCTCCTTCCCCAGGCACGGCACCATGTCTCAGGCACTGTCACCCCTCCTCTCTGTGCAACAGCAGATGAAATGCTTTGACACTGTCTTTGCAAAAGGACAGTAGCCTAAGACACAAGTCTCAAAAGAAGCAGCAGAGGATATAGCTCAGGCTGTTACTACAGCATTCACATGAATAAAGAAGAAAAGGACACAGCCCTGCTGACACTCGGCACAGCTTCAGCCTCCTTGGCTTGTTTTACTCTTCTTTCCTGCTCCAGCATCTCTCTGTTTGCTGGTATCTGGGTGCAGGACCTGACTCTCCAGTCCCTCTCAGCTCCACCTGCCATCCTCAGTGCACTGTTGGCTCCATGGCCACAGCCATGTTACCTGAGCCATGCAAAGACCCATTAGCATCTCCTGAACCAGCACAGATGGACAACCTGGCTTCAGCAATAAAGATAGTTTGAAACCATTAAAAAGCAGCGAGAGCAAAATGAAGTGCCCTGCAGTGCTCCTGCCATTAGGAAAGCACCACCACCAGCAAACAAACAGAAAAGTGCAAAGACATTTTTTGCCAAGGCAGCAGTAGTTGGGAAATGAGGTCCATACACCATGCAGCAGGAACCAGACAACGCCAAGTAATTCAGGCTGCAACTTTAAAGTGAGTCTTTTAACCAGTTCAGGATGCTTGAGCCCACGACTTACATTAGAAGGACATAACAAAAAGGGCAGTTTCCCTGTTCTCACTGTAAAAGCACTGTGGAATCAGGACTATTACAGGCAACTCTACTTAAAGACATGGTTAACTGCTGCACTGAAGTAATAATCCTACCGCTAAATCCAGAATTTAAATGCCTCAAGGGCTTAAGGGCTGTCAGGAGCTAGAATTCATTTCCAGAGGTTTTATTTAGTTGCAGCAGCAATTTTACCTGAGGGTAACAGTAAATTTGAAAAATACAGGACTAATAATTCAACAGAATTGGCTGCGGTATTTTTTTAAAGACAAACACACACGCACAAGCTTGATGAAATGAGGAGTTCTGCACATTGCACACTTGCAGGTTTCATTTGAATGAAAATGATTAATGGGAACACAAAGAAAGAACACAGCACAGCAACAAAACAAATCAGCTCTGTCTCCTAAAGATCAGAACAAACCCACCTCCCGATTTGGAAATCATCTCCTAGGACAACATCAGGCATTTGCTTCTGCAGCCACCTCTCACCTCTCCCAGCTGATAGTTGCCAATTGCCAATACCCCAGGCAAGTGGATGGAGTGGTAACTAGACACGTGCTTGGTCAGACTTGCAGGACATGACCAGAAAGAGCGATTTATACCACCAGCTCTCTAATTTCAGAGAGCAACTTTTGCCTGTCTGTGCATCACCATTATTTATAGTTGATCTTTTACTTAGTACCTCAATACTTAGACCCAATAGATCTTTTACTTAGTACCTCAACTCTACTTGGAAGATGCTTTCCCTCTGAAAGAGACTCGGCACTTCATCAACACGGGATTTCCATCACCAAGAAAGTAAAACAACAGCTCATAGGGAGCTCTTGCCCCATTGCCTTGGTCCCAGGCATGAGCAGAGCAAACAGCCTTCCTGTCCCCTTCCAGCGCCACATAACAACACACCCAGAGACAACCCTCTGTAGAAGTTGCCATCTCTTAGCCCAGGCAAACTGCTCTTTCATGGAAATAAATGAGTGGTCTGGGAGACTGGGCCCAAGAAGGGAAGTAAACTTCCCAGCTGTGAGACTGTTTTACAGGAAAAACTCTACAGGATTTGAAACCACTGATATCTCCCCTGCTCCTCACCATTGTAATTGAGAAATATGTTCTTTTCTGCATTTGTAATTGGGATGGAACAGATGGCAAAGGCTTTGTTTAATGAAATACGTCCATTCAATTAACCCACGCCACCAGGGATTCGGCAATGCAAAAGGAATCAGCGTCCCACCGCTGTAACAGGGTCCACCTGTCCAAACCCACACACCTGGGCAAGGACAAGGATGCTACAGGCAGGACTCATAGACACAGGTCAGACCTCCTGAACCTTGCTCAGCTGCCATTCCTACTTTCCAAGAAGCTTTATTTCTTTCCTTTCTTTTTTTTCCTTTTTTTCTTCTTGGTCTGATTGCCAGTTTCTGGGCTGTGTCCAGAGATTTTGGACCTTGTGCTCACTCTTGTCTTAACAACACTTGTAAAAGGTAATACCTGGTCTTAGTGGTAATTGCAAAAGAAAAGGCTTAAGAGTCCAGCAGACAGGGAGCCGTACCAAAGGGAATCAGTTCCCATTGCCAGCTCTACCACCAAGCTTTGGGGAGGGGAAACCCATCCTTGCCTCAGTTTCCCCATCTGAGCTGATGACTAGCTCTTAGTACTCTGTGAACACCTCAGCACGTGGTTCACCGACAGTTTGAAAATCAACCATTAACCAGGACAGCTTCCTAAGGCAAAGCATGACATTTTATTTCAGGCCTTTGTCTGAAACAAAGTTTGGCTCCTTTAAAGGAAGGGTGCGACATTTTGAAAGACACAAATTGAAACACACATTCATATTGTGGGAAAAAAAAAAATCCTCTTTTTTTTTGTCCAATCCCACTAATAGTGCACTTACCATGAGAAACAGAGCCAAAAGGTACAAAGGCCTAGAATTAGATCAGGTCAATCTGGAGTAAGTATTTTTATGCAGGTAAATAGTTTATTTCTATCCCTGCTCCCAGCTTCCACTGGTACAGGAGCAGAGGCTCTTCAGGAGTCTGACGTTGTAGTAGCTGAGTTTAGCTTCAGCTAAACAAAATTCACTAGATGCCAGCTGGACTTATTTTACCACTTTAAAACCAAGTAATTTCAGATTTTCATTCCCAAATGGTGAATTGGTACATTTGCGAAAATAAATTACTCTGGTGTTTTGAGGATTCAGTTGTTGGGGTTTTTTTAAGCAAGTGAGGGGAAAAAAAACCCCAAACCATACAACCTTTGGACATTATGTATTGTTTCCTTTTTTTTTTCCTTCTCTTTTTCTTTTCACTCAGATTAGGAAGGAGAGAGAGCACTCAGCTACTTCCCATGCTCAGACGCAATGTATTATTGATCTCTACAGTATAGTGAGGAAAACAAAATACTTCTATGGGAAACACCTATTCTCTCCAATGATGCATTTTTTTTTGTTCTTATTTCACAGAAAACCTCAGTAGTTTATTGGTCCCCTTGGTTGTGAAGAAGTACCTTATGATAGCGATTCATTCAGAAATTTGAGTTATGTAGCCAGAGGAGAAACACAGCCCATGACACTTCCTGACAGGCATCAATAACCCTGGCTGAAGCACGACACACATGATGACTTGTAACACAAAATCCTCTCTGGGGAATGTGTCAGTCAACCTGCAAATGCATGAGGGAGCACCCAACGTGCCTTCTGACATCCAACAACCTCAGCGAACCCAGATAGCTCCAGTGTGCCAGTCCTCAGCTGCAGCCATCGCTAACAGTCCTGCCACAGTGGGAAGGCAGCTCCCCCAGCTTTAAAAAGCACCCGATACCTCTCAGGTTCCCCAAAACACATCCTTCAAACATTCTCGTTTGTCTTGTTTTATGACCCAACTGGACTGTCTTCCTTCTCTTCTTGTGCATTACAAGGTAGAGCGATATCTCTTTTGACTTCCTTTGAGTTATTTTATGGGCTCATCTGCCTCCTAGCACTTAATACCACTCCTGAAACCAGTCTCTCCCTGGTGGCATCACAGGCACATTTTTTTGGCATTTGTGACTCTGACCACACTGTCTCAAGCTGAGCTAAACAGTTTCCAAGTGCAAAGCAGCATGACTGAAACTCCTGCTAGACTTTCATAATGAATATGAAGTTGCCAGACAGTAGAAATTCCTAACTTCACTCAATTCTCCAAATCCACTTGTCCATGCTAATCAGTCAAGACCAGACAAGTCTTCCTGTTTCAACTAGAATTACTTTTTTTTTTTTACAACAACAAAATGATTCTTGCAAAAATATCTGTATATCATCATATAAGAAATACAGTATTTGATTAACATGATGTGCTAACTCATGACTCAGACAAGATATCAACTAAAAAAATGACCAGGTTGACTCATCTTTTTTCATGGCGGAAGTTTCTGAGATGCATCCTAGATCCTGCCATGAATCGTTCAGGCCTGAGAACAGCCCGGGATCTGAACTCTTGCTGGTTTGAAGGACACAGCTTGTCTTCTGGGATGTTTCAGCAGCTGAAGCAAATAATTTGATGGTTTTGTAATGCACTCAACTGGGACACCACAGGTTGACTGTGCTAACATAACTGCTGCCTGTGACTATTGCAGCTGGCTAACAATAGGACTCAAGATAAAAGGATAATTTTGCTGCTCCAAAGTGAAGGCACGCTAGATAAAATACAATTAAAAATTGAAGCCTTCCCAAAACACCAGATTCTAGGACCAAAGCACTGCATCCACTTGCCCATATCAAATCACAAAGGCTGAGGGGCAGGTAGAGATGCCTCTTTGCCCAGGGTGCTGGTCTTGGCCAGAATGAAGGAGCTAGTTCTGCATTTGTATCTCCTTCATAATAGTTCCAAGTAAGAGATGGTTTCTGACAGTTTGACCATCTCTCACTCTCACAAGTTGGATGCTTTGTCATTGGCAGAGTCCTCAAGCAGATCCAGCTGTCCAGACAGAGCTGGCTCGTGCTTCAAAACGTGGCAGGCAGCCAGAGCAGCAGAGACGTGCTGGCTTTTCCCTA